>NC_086449.1:768087174-768287174 GCF_028390025.1 Pseudophryne corroboree | reverse complement strand
CCCCAAGCGTCCCTCTAGTGCCTAAACCTAACCTTCCACCCTGCAACCCATTCGTAACCCTCCCTCTAGTGCCTAAACCTAACCTTCCCCTCTGCAGCTTAATCGTAACCCTCCGTCTAGTGCCTAAACCTAACCTTCCACCCTGCAGCCTAATCCTAACCCTGTCCCTCACCACTCAACTGACCCTAAGGATGACATGTAAACGCGATCTACTTAATGTAATATTTCTTTCTAAATTTCTCAATAAGAAATTTTTGGCCTAGGGGTGCCGTGAAAAAAATTCTGATATTCTAGGGCGCCGTGATTCTAAAAAGTTTGGAAACCACTGGCCTAAACCAAACCTTCTACCCTGCAGCCTAATCCTAACCCTCCCTCTAGTGTCTAAACCAAACCTTCCACCCTGCAGCCTAATCCTAACCCTCCCTCTAGTGTTTAAACCTAACCTTGCACCCTGCAGCCTAATCCTAACCCTCCCTCTAGTGTCTAAACCTAACCTTGAACCCTGCATACTAATCCTAATCCTCCCTCTAATGTCTAAACCTAACCTTCCACCCTGCAGCCTAATCCTAACCCTCCCTCTAGTGCCTAAACATAGCCTTCCATCCTGAAGCCTAATCCTAACCCTCTCTCCGTCATGCTAATGATTGGGATGCTACAGTCGGGATTCCGGTGCCAGCATTGTGAATGATGTCAACATCCCGGTATTGGTCTTCTGACCAGTGTCAGAGTTCAAGCATTGGTATTCCAGATGCCAGTATCATGACCGCCAGTATGCTTACTTGATCCAGATTCAGATATGTGTGCTAATGCATTCGCAGCTGAGATCCCGTATGCAGCGGATGTGAAACTATGCTAATGCTGCAGCCACCTGGAAATGTACTGAGACGCCCACCGGCAGCTTTGCAGATCCATACAACCTTATACATCCAGTCAAACACACAGTGATGGTCTCAGTTGCTTTGAAAATTGACCACCTCAGTCACTTTATGGTCGCGCAGAATGGCCATAAGAACTGAGATGCTGGTGACATGTTTTCTGCATACGGTATCACAGTTGTAGGGTGAGACATACATGCTCCACAAAACGCTAGCATTTTTGCCACTATTCCCCGTAACCACACACAAACAGACCCCTGACTGTCAATCACTTGAGAAGAAATCCTCACTGTTAGTGGCATTAGCATT
Organism: Pseudophryne corroboree; assembly: GCF_028390025.1. NCBI lineage: Eukaryota > Metazoa > Chordata > Amphibia > Anura > Myobatrachidae > Pseudophryne > Pseudophryne corroboree. Next base: position 768,285,990 of record NC_086449.1, on the reverse strand, counting down.
GTGTAATTTTTCGCAAAACTACAACTGAATTAGGCCCTTAGTTGTGATTTAGATAAAGTGGCTCTTATACTTAGGGGCCCATTTATCGAGTGATAAAACTCATTGTGAGTGATAAGTGGTGCTCCAGCCAATCAGCTCCCAACTGCCATTTTTCTAAAACATGACAGTTGGGAGCTGACTGGACGGAGCAACATTTATCATACGCAACAAGTTTTATCATTCACAATTCGTTTTATCACTCGTTGTTAAATGAGCCCCTTAGTGAGTTGGGCTACGAAGTAATTATGGGGAATTTTATAGTGATGAGCGGGTTCGGTTTCTCGGAAACCGAACCCCCCCGAACTTCAGCCTTTTAACACGGGTCCGAGGCAGACTCGGATCCTCCCGCCTTGCTCGGTTAACCCGAGCGCGCCCGAACGTCATCATCCCGCTGTCGGATTCTCGCGAGGCTCGGATTCTATCGCGAGACTCGGATTCTATATAAGGAGCCGCGCGTCGCCGCCATATTCACACGTGCATTGAGATTGATAGGGAGAGGACGTGGCTGGCGTCCTCTCCGTTTAGATAGAGAGTGAGACACTTGATTTACTGGAGCATTAGGAGTACTCAGAAAGTGCAGAGTTTTGCTGATAGTTATACTAGTGACCACCAGATTTATTTATTATTTAATATAATCCGTTCTCTGCCTGAAAAAAAACGATACACAGTCACATACCATATCTGTGCTCAGCCTTAGTGTGCTGCATGATAATATCATCTATGTATATCTGACTGTGCTGAGTGCTCACTGCTCACACAGCTTAATTGTGGGGGAGACTGGGGAGCAGTTATAGCAGGAGCACATATTTAACAGTGCACACTTTTGCTGCCAGAGTGCCAGTGTGACTGACCAGTGACCACCAGTATATTGTCTGCCTGAAACAGTTAAACACTCGTGTGGTGTTTTTTTTATTTTATTCTATAAACGCATTCTGCTGACAGTGTCCAGCAGGTCCGTCATTCATTATATTATAATATATACCTGCAGTAGTGATATATATATATATTTTTTATATCATTATCATCCAGTCTATACTAGCAGACGCAGTACGGTAGTCCACGGCTGTAGCTACCTCTGTGTCGGCAGTCGCTCGTCCATAATTGTATACCTACCTGTGGTGGGTTTTTTTTTTATCTTCTTCATACTAGTAGTTTAGGAGTCTGCAGTGCTGACAGTGTCCAGCAGGTCCGTCATTATATAATATATACCTGTCCTGCAGTAGTTATATATATATTTTTTTATATCATTATCATTCAGTCTATACTAGCAGATGCAGTACGGTAGTCCACGGCTGTAGCTACCTCTGTGTCGGCAGTCGCTCGTCCATAATTGTATACCTACCTGTGTTGGGTTTTTTTTTCTATCTTCTTCATACTAGTAGTTTAGGAGTCTGCAGTGCTGACAGTGTCCAGCAGGTCCGTCATTATATAATATATACCTGTCCTGCAGTAGTGATATATATATATTTTTTATATCATTATCATCCAGTCTATACTAGCAGACGCAGTACGGTAGTCCACGGCTGTAGCTACCTCTGTGTCGGCAGTCGCTCGTCCATAATTGTATACCTACCTGTGTTGGGTTTTTTTTTCTATCTTCTTCATACTAGTAGTTTAGGAGTCTGCAGTGCTGACAGTGTCCAGCAGGTCCGTCATTATATAATATATACCTGTCCTGCAGTAGTGATATATATATATTTTTTATATCATTATCATCCAGTCTATACTAGCAGACGCAGTACGGTAGTCCACGGCTGTAGCTACCTCTGTGTCGGCAGTCGCTCGTCCATAATTGTATACCTACCTGTGGTGGGTTTTTTTTTCTATCTTCTTCATACTAGTAGTTTAGCAGTCTGCTGAGCTGACAGTGTCCAGCAGGTCCGTCATTATATACCTGCAGTAGTGATATATATATATCTTTTTTATATCATTATCATCTCTATATCAGCAGACGCAGTACGGTAGTCCACGGCTGTGGCTACCTCTGTGTCGTCACGTCAGTGCTCGTCCATAATTGTATACCTACCTGTGGTGGTTTTATTTTTCTATCTTCTTCATACTAGTAGTTCAGTCTGCTGAGCTGACAGTGTCCAGCAGGTCCGTCATTATATTATATATATACCTGCAGTAGTGATATATATATATCTTTTTTATATCATTATCATCTCTATATCAGCAGACGCAGTACGGTAGTCCACGGCTGTAGCTACCTCTGTGTCGGCAGTCGCTCGTCCATCCATAAGTATACTAGTATCCATCCATCTCCATTGTTTACCTGAGGTGCCTTTTAGTTGTGCCTATTAAAATATGGAGAACAAAAATGTTGAGGTTCCAAAAATAGGGAAAGATCAAGATCCACTTCCACCTCGTGCTGAAGCTGCTGCCACTAGTCATGGCCGAGACGATGAAATGCCATCAACGTCGTCTGCCAAGGCCGATGCCCAATGTCATAGTACAGAGCATGTAAAATCCAAAACACCAAATATCAGTAAAAAAAGGACTCAAAAATCTAAAATAAAATCGTCGGAGAAGAAGCGTAAACTTGCCAATATGCCATTTACCACACGGAGTGGCAAGGAACGGCTGAGGCCCTGGCCTATGTTCATGGCTAGTGGTTCAGCTTCACATGAGGATGGAAGCACTCAGCCTCTCGCTAGAAAAATGAAAATACTTAAGCTGGCAAAAGCACAGCAAAGAACTGTGCGTTCTTCGAAATCACAAATCCACAAGGAGAGTCCAATTGTGTCGGTTGCGATGCCTGACCTTCCCAACACTGGACGTAAAGAGCATGCGCCTTCCACCATTTGCACGCCCCCTGCAAGTGCTGGAAGGAGCACCCGCAGTCCAGTTCCTGATAGTCAGATTGAAGATGTCAGTGTTGAAGTACACCAGGATGAGGAGGATATGGGTGTTGCTGGCGCTGGGGAGGAAATTGACCAGGAGGATTCTGATGGTGAGGTGGTTTGTTTAAGTCAGGCACCCGGGGAGACACCTGTTGTCCGTGGGAGGAATATGGCCATTGACATGCCTGGTGAAAATACAAAAAAAATCAGCTCTTCGGTGTGGAAGTATTTCAACAGAAATGCGGACAACATTTGTCAAGCCGTGTGTTGCCTTTGTCAAGCTGTAATAAGTAGGGGTAAGGACGTTAACCACCTCGGAACATCCTCCCTTATACGTCACCTGCAGCGCATTCATCATAAGTCAGTGACAAGTTCTAAAACTTTGGGCGACAGCGGAAGCAGTCCACTGACCAGTAAATCCCTTCCTCTTGTAACCAAGCTCACGCAAACCACCCCACCAACTCCCTCAGTGTCAATTTCCTCCTTCCCCAGGAATGCCAATAGTCCTGCAGGCCATGTCACTGGCAATTCTGATGAGTCCTCTCCTGCCTGGGATTCCTCCGATGCATCCTTGCGTGTAACGCCTACTGCTGCTGGCGCTGCTGTTGTTGCTGCTGGGAGTCGATGGTCATCCCAGAGGGGAAGTCGTAAGACCACTTTTACTACTTCCACCAAGCAATTGACTGTCCAACAGTCCTTTGCGAGGAAGATGAAATATCACAGCAGTCATCCTGCTGCAAAGCGGATAACTGAGGCCTTGGCATCCTGGGCGGTGAGAAACGTGGTTCCGGTATCCATCATTACTGCAGAGCCAACTATAGACTTGTTTGAGGTACTGTGTCCCCGGTACCAAATACCATCTAGGTTCCATTTTTCTAGGCAGGCGATACCGAAAATGTACACAGACCTCAGAAAAAGACTCACCAGTGTCCTAAAAAATGCAGTTGTACCCAATGTCCACTTAACCACGGACATGTGGACAAGTGGAGCAGGGCAGACTCAGGACTATATGACTGTGACTGCCCACTGGGTAGATGTATTGACTCCCGCCGCAAGAACAGCAGCGGCGGCACCAGTAGCAGCATCTCGCAAACGCCAACTCGTTCCTAGGCAGGCTACGCTTTGTATCACCGCTTTCCAGAATACGCACACAGCTGAAAACCTCTTACGGCAACTGAGGAAGATCATCGCAGAATGGCTTACCCCAATTGGACTCTCCTGTGGATTTGTGGCATCGGACAACGCCAGCAATATTGTGCGTGCATTATATCTGGGCAAATTCCAGCACGTCCCATGTTTTGCACATACCTTGAATTTGCTGGTGCAGAATTATTTAAAAATTGAGGGACACTTTCGGCGTACAGGCACCACGTACAGAAGACTGGAGCAACACCAAAAATGCCTGAACCTGCCCTGCCATCATCTGAAGCAAGAAGTGGTAACGAGGTGGAATTCAACCCTCTATATGCTTCAGAGGTTGGAGGAGCAGCAAAAGGCCATTCAAGCCTATACAACTGAGCACGATATAGGAGGTGGAATGCACCTGTCTCAAGCGCAGTGGAGAATGATTTCAACGTTGTGCAAGGTTCTGCAACCTTTTGAACTTGCCACACGTGAAGTCAGTTCAGACACTGCCAGCCTGAGTCAGGTCATTCCCCTCATCAGGCTTTTGCAGAAGAAGCTGGAGACATTGAAGGAGGAGCTAAGACAGAGCGATTCCGCTAGGCATGTGGGACTTGTGGATGGAGCCCTTCATTCGCTTAACCAGGATTCACGGGTGGTCAATCTGTTGAAATCAGAGCACTACATTTTGGCCACCGTGCTCGATCCTAGATTTAAAACCTACGTTGTATCTCTCTTTCCGGCAGACACAAGTCTGCAGGGGTTGAAAGACCTGCTGGTGAGAAAATTATCAAGTCAAGTGGAACTTGATCGGTCAACAGCTCCTCCTTCACATTCTCCCGCAATTGGGGGTGCGAGGAAAAGGCTCAGAATTCCGAGCCCACCCGCTGGCGGTGATGCAGGGCAGTCTGGAGCGACTGCTGATGCTGACATCTGGTCCGGCCTGAAGGACCTGACAACGATTACGGACATGTCGTCTACTGTCACTGCATATGATTCTCTCACCATTGAAAGAATGGTGGAGGATTATATGAGTGACCGCATCCAAGTAGGCACGTCAGACAGTCCGTACGTATACTGGCAGGAAAAAGAGGCAATTTGGAGGCCCTTGCACAAACTAGCTTTATTCTACCTAAGTTGCCCTCCCACAAGTGTGTACTCCGAAAGAGTGTTTAGTGCCGCCGCTCACCTTGTCAGCAATCGGCGTACGAGGTTACTTCCAGAAAATGTGGAGAAGATGATGTTCATTAAAATGAATTATAATCAATTCCTCCGTGGAGACATTCACCAGCAGCAATTGCCTCCACAAAGTACACAGGGAGCTGAGATGGTGGATTCCAGTGGGGACGAATTGATAATCTGTGAGGAGGGGGATGTACACGGTGATATATCGGAGGATGATGATGAGGTGGACATCTTGCCTCTGTAGAGCCAGTTTGTGCAAGGAGAGATTAATTGCTTCTTTTTTGGTGGGGGTCCAAACCAACCCGTCATTTCAGTCACAGTCGTGTGGCAGACCCTGTCACTGAAATGATGGGTTGGTTAAAGTGTGCATGTCCTGTTTATACAACATAAGGGTGGGTGGGAGAGCCCAAGGACAATTCCATCTTGCACCTCTTTTTTCTTTAATTTTTCTTTGCGTCATGTGCTGTTTGGGGACTGGGAGTAGTTTTTTGAAGGGCCAGCCTGCGTGACACTGCAGTGCCACTCCTAGATGGGCCAGGTGTTTGTGTCGGCCACTAGGGTCGCTTAGGTTACTCACACAGCTACCTCATTGCGCCTCTTTTTTTCTTTGCGTCATGTGCTGTTTGGGGACTGGGGAGTAGTTTTTTGAAGGGCCAGCCTGTGTGACACTGCAGTGCCACTCCTAGATGGGCCAGGTGTTTGTGTCGGCCACTAGGGTCGCTTAGGTTACTCACACAGCTACCTCATTGCCCCTCTTTTTTTCTTTGCGTCATGTGCTGTTTGGGGACTGGGGAGTAGTTTTTTGAAGGGCCAGCCTGCGTGACACTGCAGTGCCACTCCTAGATGGGCCAGGTGTTTGTGTCGGCCACTAGGGTCGCTTAGGTTACTCACACAGCTACCTCATTGCGCCTTTTTTTTTTCTTTGCGTCATGTGCTGTTTGGGGACTGGGGAGTAGTTTTTTGAAGGGCCAGCCTGCGTGACACTGCAGTGCCACTCCTAGATGGGCCAGGTGTTTGTGTCGGCCACTAGGGTCGCTTAGGTTACTCACACAGCTACCTCATTGCGCCTCTTTTTTTCTTTGCGTCATGTGCTGTTTGGGGACTGGGGAGTAGTTTTTTGAAGGGCCAGCCTGCGTGACACTGCAGTGCCACTCCTAGATGGGCCAGGTGTTTGTGTCGGCCACTAGGGTCGCTTAGGTTACTCACACAGCTACCTCATTGCGCCTCTTTTTTTTCTTTGCGTCATGTGCTGTTTGGGGACTAGGGAGTAGTTTTTTGAAGGGCCAGCCTGCGTGACACTGCAGTGCCACTCCTAGATGGGCCAGGTGTTTGTGTCGGCCACTAGGGTCGCTTAGGTTACTCACACAGCTACCTCATTGCGCCTCTTTTTTTCTTTGCGTCATGTGCTGTTTGGGGACTGGGGAGTAGTTTTTTGAAGGGCCAGCCTGCGTGACACTGCAGTGCCACTCCTAGATGGGCCAGGTGTTTGTGTCGGCCACTAGGGTCGCTTAGGTTACTCACACAGCTACCTCATTGCGCCTCTTTTTTTCTTTGCGTCATGTGCTGTTTGGGGACTGGGGAGTAGTTTTTTGAAGGGCCAGCCTGCGTGACACTGCAGTGCCACTCCTAGATGGGCCAGGTGTTTGTGTCGGCCACTAGGGTCGCTTAGGTTACTCACACAGCTACCTCATTGCGCCTCTTTTTTTTCTTTGCGTCATGTGCTGTTTGGGGACTGGGGAGTAGTTTTTTGAAGGGCCAGCCTATGTGACACTGCAGTGCCACTCCTAGATGGGCCAGGTGTTTGTGTCGGCCACTAGGGTCGCTTAGGTTACTCACACAGCTACCTCATTGCGCCTCTTTTTTTCTTTGCGTCATGTGCTGTTTGGGGACTGGGGAGTAGTTTTTTGAAGGGCCAGCCTGCGTGACACTGCAGTGCCACTCCTAGATGGGCCAGGTGTTTGTGTCGGCCACTAGGGTCGCTTAGGTTACTCACACAGCTACCTCATTGCGCCTCTTTTTTTTCTTTGCGTCATGTGCTGTTTGGGGACTGGGGAGTAGTTTTTTGAAGGGCCAGCCTGCGTGACACTGCAGTGCCACTCCTAGATGGGCCAGGTGTTTGTGTCGGCCACTAGGGTCGCTTAGGTTACTCACACAGCTACCTCATTGCACCTCTTTTTTTTCTTTGCGTCATGTGCTGTTTGGGGACTGGGGAGTAGTTTTTTGAAGGGCCAGCCTGCGTGACACTGCAGTGCCACTCCTAGATGGGCCAGGTGTTTGTGTCGGCCACTAGGGTCGCTTAGGTTACTCACACAGCTACCTCATTGCGCCTCTTTTTTTCTTTGCGTCATGTGCTGTTTGGGGACTAGGGAGTAGTTTTTTGGAAGGGCCATCCTGCGTGACACTGCAGTGCCACTCCTAGATGGGCCAGGTGTTTGTGTCGGCCACTTGGGTCGCTGAGCTTAGTCATCCAGCGACCTCGGTCTAAATTTTAGGACTAAAAATAATATTGTGAGGTGTGAGGTGTTCAGAATAGACTGAAAATGAGTGGAAATTATGGTTATTGAGGTTAATAATACTTTGGGATCAAAATGACCCCCAAATTCTATGATTTAAGCTGTTTTTTTAGAGTTTTTTGAAAAAAACACCCGAATCCAAAACACACCCGAATCCGACAAAAAAAATTCGGTGAGGTTTTGCCAAAACGCGTTCGAACCCAAAACACGGCCGCGGAACCGAACCCAAAACCAAAACACAAAACCCGAAAAATTTCCGGTGCACATCTCTAGAATTTTATAGAGATTCTTGAACCAAATAATATAGAGCTACATAAATTATATATCATTATTTAAGCTTTTATTTTTACCATTCAATCAAAAGATTCTGACATCTTCTATATCTAGTAATTAGTAAAATGTTTATGCAACCATCACTTATCTGAGGCTTATTTTGCAAATGTTGATTTAACTCAGTTCATAGAACTTTCACAGACTTTTCTTCTTCTGTACTTCAAATAAAAGTACCGTAATGGGTTTTTCCATTTACTCTACCAGTGTGATGTTCCATTAGAATAGGGCTGGAACAAGGGCCCTCATTCCGAGTTGATCGCTCGCTAGCTGCTTTTAGCAGCCGTGCAAACGCTAAGCCGTCGCCCTCTGGGAGTGTATCTTAGCGAAAGATTAGCGAATGAAAGATAAGCAGAACTGCACTGGAAAAAATTCATGCCGTTTCTGAGTAGCTCCTATCTTGCGATGAATGCAGTCTGTTTAGTTCCTGGTTTGATGTCACAAACACGTCCTGCGTTCGGCCAGCCACTCCCCCATTTCTTCAGCCACTCCTGCGTTTTTGCCTGGCATGCCTGCGTTTTTTAGCACACTCCCTGAAATCGCTGAGTTGCCACCCAGAAACACCCACTTCCTGTCAATCATACTACGAACACTCGAGTGACTGAAAAACGTTGCTCAAGCTTGGGTAAAACTACAAAGTTTTGTGTGAAAGTACTTAGCGCATGCGCAGAATTGACGCTTTTTCACTTGATCGCTGCGCTGCGAAAAACGGCAACGAGCGATCAACTCGGAATGAGGGCCAAGATACATCACACATACACCAGCCATATTGCAGGCTGACACCTGGTCAACCCTCCCACCCAAACACACACTGGAAAGAGGGTTAAGGCTCAGCTGGAGGTCAAGACACAGTTAAGAAGCCAACAGTGGGGCAGATGTATTAAGCCTGGAGAAGGGATAAAGCAGTGATAAGTGGAAGGTAATAACGCACCAACCTATCAGCTCATAACAGTCATTTTTCAAACCCATAATGATTTGCTGGTGATTTATCACCTTGCACTTATCACTGCTTTATCGATTCCCCAGGATTAATACATCTGCCCCTTGTGAGTGCCCCATCCTAGCTGTGAATGATAGTTCTGCTTTGTTTAATGCCAGGATGGGGCACTCACAAGGGGCAGATGTATTAATGTTTGAGAAGTGATAAAGCAGTGATAAGTGGAAGGTGATAACGCACCAGCCAATCAGCTCCTAACCGTCATTTTTCAAACCCGTAATGATTGGCTGGTGCTTTATCACCTTCCACTTATCACTGCTTTATCGCTTCTCTAGGCTTAATACATCTGCCCCAATGTTAGTTAGAGATGAGCGGTTCGGAACCCCGCACTGAGCATACCGCCAGCACTCCCGCACTGCCGACACCCCCGCTCTGAGGACACCGCTGGCACTCCAGCACTGCTGACACTGTCGGCACCCCTACACTGAGAACACTGCTGGCACTCCTGCACTGCCGACACAACCAGCACTCCCTCACTACTGACTCAGCCGGCACTTCCGACACTGCAGACACACCCCAGTACTGAGGACACCGCCAACAGTCCTGCACTGCCGACACCACCAGCACCCCAGCAGTACTGACACCACCGGCAACCCCGCACTGAGGGCACTGCCAGCACCGCCGACACTTCCAGCACCCCTGCAGTGAGGTTACCCCTGGCATCCTCACACTGCCGACACAGCCAGCAATACCGACTCCGCCAGCAACTCTGCACCAAGGACACTGCCGGCACCCTCGCACTGAGGACACCACCATCGCTACTGAAACCGCCAGCACCCCAGCAGTACGGACACCACCGGCAACCCCACACTGAGGACACTGCCAGCACTGCCGGCGCTGCTAGCACCCCTGCAGTGAAGACACCCCTGATACCCCCACACTGCCGACACAGCCAACAGTACCGACACTACCAGCAACTTTGCACTGAGGACTCCACCATTACTGCCGACACCGCCAGTACTCCAGCAGTACCGACACCGGCGACAACCCCACAATGAGGACTCTGCCAGCACCCCTGCACTGCCGACACTCCTGCACTGAAGAAACCACCTCCTGTGTGCACTGATGGTGTATCCGCCCTACACTGCACTGTGTGCACTGATGGTGTATCCGCCCTACACTGTATCCTACATTGTATCTGACCCACACTGTATCCACTCCACACTGTATCTAACCCACATTGTATCCAACCAGCAATGTATCCCCCACTTTAGCCGACCTGCACTGTATCTTGTACTGTATCCAACCAGCAATGTATCCAGCACCGTATCTGACCCACAGAGTATCCAACCCACACTGTATCTGATCTGCAGTGTAATATGCACTGTATGCAACCCACAATGTATCCCATACTGTATCCATCCTGCACTGTTTCCGGCCTACACTGTATCAACCAGTAATGTATCCCGCACTGTATCCGACGCGCATTGTATCTTGTACTGTATCCAACCAGCAATGTATCCCGCACTGTATCTGACCCACACAGTATCCAACCCGCACTGTATCCAACCCGCAGTGTATTCCGCACTGTATCCAATCCACAATGTATCCCATACTGTATCCAACCTGCACTGTTTCTGGCCCACACTGTATCCCACACTGTATCCAACCAGTAATATATCCTGCAATTTAACCAACCTGCACTGTATCCAACCTATACTGTATCCTGCACTGTATCCAACCTGTACTGTATCCAACCCACACTGTATCCCGCACTGTATCCAACCAGTCCTGTATTCCACACTGTATCCAACTCACACTATATCTGACCCGCACTGTATCCAACCCACACTGTATACCGCAGTTTGGCCCTCGTTCCGAGTTGTTCGCTCGCTAGCTGCTTTTAGCAGCATTGCACACGTTAAGCCGCCGCCTACTGGGAGTGAATCTTAGCTTAGCAGAATTGCGAACGAAAGATTCTCTAAATTGCGAATAGAAATTTCTTAGCAGTTTCTGAGTAGCTCGACACTTACTCTGCCACTGCGATCAGTTCAGTCAATTTCGTTCGCCCAGACACTCCCCCGTTTCTCCAGCCACTCCCGCGTTTTTCCCAGAAACGGCAGCGTTTTTTCACACACACCCATAAAACGGTCAGTTTCCGCCCAGAAACACCTACATCTACACTAACGGTTTCCAATTTATAGAGAAAAGGGGAAAATAAAACAAAACAAGATAAGACACGAAACAAAATAAAATACCTTATGGAATTAGTTCTATTCATCATTCCATCCATTATTTTATATCCTATACTCCATTCAGTTCCACAGTGTCATTTAGTCCCCCCGGCACTAGAGAATCCATCCTAAAAATCCAGTATGCCTTGCTTCTGCAGAGCATACTGTATCTATCCCCACCTCGTTTAGTCGCCTTAATCTGTTCAACAGCTAGCATTTTGATATCATTGAAATCTGCATCCTGGCAATTCACTATATGACTTGACAATGGATGTTTTGCTTTTTTTATGACATTTCTTCTGTGCTCCATGTATCTTATATGAAGAGTTCGAGTAGCGCGGCCGACATATTGTTTGCCGCATTGACAAGTGATTACATAAATCACAAATGTCGACATACAATTTAGGAAGTTCTTAATTTTAAATACCTCATTTGTTCTTGTTGATTGGACTTCCATACTTTTCCTTGGCATGGATTTACAGGATAGACAATTCGTTTTTCCACATTTGTGGAACCCCACAGGTCTTTCTGGGAGCCATGACTTTACTGATGTCACTTCAGGTTTTTTATAGAAATGACTAGGTACAAGTTTAGATCTCAAATTTTCCGCCTTTCGAAACAACGTGGGTCCCATGGGATTAATATTATCATGAAGTAATTCATCTAACAAAAGTAGTGAGGTATTTTTCTTTATTATATGTTTAATTTGATGGGCACAGTTGTTATACTGAGTAGAAAAACACATACTTTTTCTCTATAAATTGGAAACCGTTAGTGTAGATCAGGGGGTAGTATAGATGATAATAATAATTTCATTTATTTTTTCGACTTTATCAGGATGATAATAGGTGATGTGGGGAACACGGAGAAACAAACAAACAAATGAACGTATAAAAGGATATAGTCGAAATAGAAAAATATATGCTGTTATTGGTATGATATATATTATACAGAGATTGTTGAGATTGAGGATCTTTGGTATACTCCTTTTTTTCTATTTTTGCTTTCTACGCTCTGTTGTCTGTCTGTATGTGGTACATATTGATATTAATTGATCCATATGCTTAGAGGATAGTTATTACTATGTATGAGAATGTAACAAACATGTTTTGTCGAGTTGAGGAATAAAGTTATAATGTGGGAGATATTAGACTATGTTTATGATGGTTATCACAATAAGAAACAATAATACAAATAATGAGAAGAAATAATAATGATAGTAATAGTGATAATGATAAAAATAAATAATAATAATGAAAACAAATGTAAATAAAATATAAATGATATATATATATATATATATATATATATATATATATATACATGAATAAGTGAGTAAATTGTCACTAAATTGTCATTAGATTGTATATGGAAATATAGAAATATATATATGTGGTGATCGACTGACAAAAGTTTGATACACTAGATTTTTATATATGTATATTGTTACGATCTTGATGCTCAGGACAGGGGAGATCTTATGTAGTGAGTCCTGAGCACCAAGACGGAATGCTGGGATTGGGAAATGGGAAGGAAATAGCCCCTAGCACCCTACCTCCGTTGTCTTACCCGTGTTATCAATTCACGCCTGAACGACTATGGTTTCTTGGGCCCATGGCAGCCGCATTTGAAGGGCGGATTAGGTCTGCCCAACTCCGATGCCCCCTCAGATCTTAAAGAGAGACAAGGCTTGAACTGAGACAGGGTAATAACAAGGGGACCTCTAACTGAAACAACCACGCTAGGGGCTATAAACTACCTAAAAACTAAACGTATGTGTGGCACGCCGCCAAAGGAAAAAGAACTACAAAGAAACCACTGTCCACTCCCCTACACGGCACCACCGAGTTCCGGGGAGGACAGTGAAAGCGGAAACCTCCGCAAATGCACCAATTCACAGTAAAGTAAACACTAAGCGGCATAGGCCGCAACACGCGGCAGAAGCCGCTACTCACGAAACCAGGTGAGAACCACAGATGACAAACAGGTTCGCAAGGACTAGAAGGATTCCCAGGACCGGCTTCGGACCTCCAAAGTACCAAAGGGCAGGGAGCAAGATCCACAAAACACGGCTGACAGGAACAGAGTTCTGCAAGGCAGGAACAGCATACAAGAAGCTATCACCGGCGGGGCTGCAGTGTGCTGGCTCACATAAAAAGGCCCTGCTGGTCAATAACAGGAGGGCCAGCAGGACCAGCCCCCAGACCCTAATTACTAGTTGCCGTGCAGCTGCCCTGCTGCACGAGCAACCTAATTAACTATTCTTAGCAACGGGGAACGCGGTCCACCTGTGGCGTCCCCGTTGCTATGCACCCGGCGGCCCTGCACGCACGGCGTCCTGCGTTGCCAGGGACCCGGCGGCCATCATGCACACGGCGTCCCTGCGTTGCCAGGCGCCGCGCGGGGGACAGGGAAGGAGAGAGGCGCGGCGGCCGTGACCGCTGCTCAGTCAGGGCACAGCCGAAGACCGCCGCGCCTAACAGTACCCCCCCCCCTTGAGGAGGGGTTAAAGAACCCCTAGAGCCAGGTTTCTGAGGAAACTCCTGAAAGAAAATCCTCTTCAGCTTGGGAGCATGTAAATCTTTATCCAACATCCAAGATCTTTCTTCAGGGCCATAACCTTTCCAGTGGACCAAAAAATAGAGCCAACCCCGAGAAAGCTTAGAATCTAAAACCTTCTCCACCAAGAACTCTTGTTGCCCCTGAACATCCACCGGAGATCTACCCTGGGAAGTCCTCCGAGGAAATCTCCTGGAAGAAAAATACTGTTTCAAAAGAGAACAGTGAAAAGTATTGCCAATTTTAAGAGATCTCGGCAAGCATAGCCGAAAATCAACTGGGTTGACCTTCTTAATGATAAGGAATGGTCCAATAAATTTGGGTCCCAATCTAGCCGAAGGTTGTCGGAGCTTGATGTTGCGAGTTGACAACCATACCTTATCTCCCACCTTAAAAGTGCAAGGACGTCGGAGCCTATCCAAAAATTTCTTTTCTCGGAAGGCAGCTTTTCTCAAGGCAAGGTGCACCTTTCTCCAAATTGTTCTGAGATGGTAGGTTAAGGTCAACGAGGAGACTGGAGAATGAGGAAAAAAAGAGTTGACTCTAGGATGAAAGCCAAAGACTGAAAAGAATGGGGACTCCTTGGTGGAAGAATGACAAGAGTTATTATAAGCAAATTCGGCTAACGGAAGAAATTCAGACCAATCATTCTGGAGTTTGGCCGAATACAACCGTAAATACTGTTTTAATGACTGGTTAACTCATTCAGTTTGTCCGTTAGATTGTGGATGGTACCCAGATGTTAAAGAGAGTTTCATATTTAATGAGGCATAAAAACGTTTCCAGAAACGAGCAATGAATTGCGGACCCCGATCAGAGACAATATCCCTGGGCAACCCATGGAGCCTGAACACATGACGGAGAAACAAGACTGCCAACCCTTGAGCAGAGGGTAATCGGGGAAGAGCAATGAAATGAGCCATCTTACTAAAACGATCTACTACCACCCAAATGACTCGAAATCCGGCTGAAAGAGGAAGGTCCACCACAAAATCCATGGATATATGTGACCATGGCCTGAGAGGAACGGCTAAAGGTACGAGTTGCCCGATCGGCAATGAACGAGGAACCTTATGCCGTGCACAAACCTGACAGGAATGGACAAATTCCCTTACATCTTTAGAAAGACTAGGCCACCACACCGAGCGAGAGACTAACTCCAAGGTCTTAGTGATACCTGGATGACCAGAGACTTTGTTGTCATGAAACTCAGCTAAAACAGTGCCTCTCAGAAATTCAGGGACAAAGAGACGATCAGCAGGAGTCGGTTTAGGAGCCTGCTGTTGAAGCTGGACTAACTGAGTAAATAAATCCTGTGGGAGGCCTGCCCGGATGACAGATGATGGAACTATGGGGGTAGTAGCAGGATGGTTATTGTGAACCGGAAGAAAACAACGTGACAGGGCATCAGCTTTAGTATTTTTGGAACCGGGCCTGAAGGTGATAATAAACCTGAAACGAGTAAAAAACAATGCCCAACGTGCCTGCCGAGCATTAAGCCGTTTAGCTGACTCAATATACTGCAGGTTCTTATGGTCAGTAAACACTGTAATAGTATGCCTAGCTCCCTCCGAAAGCCCGTTTAACTGCCAGCAATTCTCGATTACCAACGTCATAGTTGGATTCTGCGGAGGAGAATTTCCTGGACATGAAGGCACAAGGGTGTAATTCCTGAGACTCCGGATCTTCCTGAGATAGGATAGCCCCCACTCCAACCTCTGAGGCATCTACCTCGACTATAAAGGGGAGCTCCGGGTTAGGGTGCCTGAGAACAGGAGCCGAGACAAAGGCCTGTTTTAAGGCCCAAAAGGCAGACTCGGCTGCAGGCGACCAATTGGAAGGGTCCGCTCCTTTTTTAGTCAATGCTACTATAGGAGCGACCAAATCAGAAAAGGTATGAATGAACCGCCTATAATAGTTTGCAAACTCTTTAAAGGCTGAATTGCTTTTAAATTTGTGGGTTGCGCCCAATTAAGGATGGCCTGGAGTTTTTTCGGTTCCATGAAAAATGCCTGGGGAGAAATAATATACCCCAAGAAGGACACTTCCGTGATGTGAAAATCACATTTCTCTAGTTTTGCGTATAAATGATTCTCCCGTAGTTTTTGAAGAACCAGACGCACATGGGTAATAGGTTGTTCCATAGACTCAGAATAAATCAAAATGTTGTCTAAATAAACGACAACGAACTTTCCAAGAAAGTCACGAAGAACATCATTGATGAGGTCTTGAAATACCGCAGGAGCATTTGACAGCCCAAAGGGCATCACCAGGTATTCATTATGACCCGACTGTGTGCTGAAAGCCATCTTCCACTCATCCCCAGATCTTATTCGGATGAGATTGTAAGCTCCTCTAAGATCGAGTTTTGAGAAGATAACGGCAGAGCGTAACTGATCAAAAAGTACTGAAATCAAAGGCAAAGGGTAGGTGTTTTTAACAGAAATTTTATTCAGAGCCCGAAAATCAATACATGGTCTGAGCGACCCATCTTTTTTCTCAACAAAAAAGAATCCTGCACTCAAAGGAGATTTTGAAGGCCTAATGAAGCCTTTTTTCAGGCTTTCCTGGATATAATGATCCATAGCCGTGGTTTCTGGTATTATTTTATGGTATGTGGACTCCCTCTCCCAGATTGCATACTAGCTATGTTGACAGTATGCTCTTCGAGGTAATGTGGTACTTTGTATTGAGCTGGATGAGGTGAGCACCGGTTTTTGCGTTCCACCGTTACTTCCGGGACGGTGGAACGCACACCGGCGTCACTTCCGGTCCATGGACCGCATTTGGTGAATCACGGCCGCGGCGGCATGTACTGGCCTGTGAACGGTTGCAGTGTTCTGTGCACTGCTAAACCGCTGTGCCCAGGACCTTTGTGGGTGCTGCATATGCCTTGTGGTGGGGGATTTAGTAAGTTGTGGACCATTTCCGGTTTTACGGACACTTCCGGCCGGCGCACTATTTAATCCTCACTCAGTGCACAGCTTTCTCCACACTGAGTAAGTAACATCTTGTGATTCTTGATTGTACAATGTTAGGAATTAGCACACTGTTTTGATATTGAACTGTATACTTGTCTCTTTGGCAGCACTAGCTGTTCAATGGTTATATATTACACCAGTGGTTGCAGCAATATGTGAGGATGTCCAGCATACAGGTATTCTACACCCAGTGGAGGTGATTACCTTTATCATTGGTTTTATTTGATATTATGGTGATTGCTGGTCTACATAACCCCTTGTTCTCTCTTTCTATATATAATAGCTTGATGCATTTCTTGAGTCCTCTACACTAGCTGATCACAGTGAATTATGAGTTGGTATCTGCTGACGATGTATTGAACGTCACAGGTACGGGAGAGTGTGAGTCTGTTACTCTGTCCTTTAGCACACTGGGGACACCTTCTGTGTACTATGTATCTACCTTTTTGGTGGCGTTTTTCTTGTTGGTGCGGGGCTTTTCAGGGACCGATGAGGCCTGTGATCGTAATTATGTACATTGTCCTTACAGATGTACTTGTACCAAATGATGACTCGACTGAACTGATGTGTCACCTGTCTTGAGAAAGGTCCGGTTACGGACCGAAACGTTGACACGAATAAAACCTTGGTGACGATTGATTTCTACACACTGAATGACTTTATTACTGCGTGAGTGCACCTCCTCTTTGAGGGACTTGTTTGCATATTCAAGTGGACCGTTATGGCCCATTAGGAGCACCCGCCTGTTGAACAAAGATCTCGAGATGTGAGTGCAGGACAATCCATGTATATATATATATATATATATATATATCAGTGCCGTAACTTGACATTTTAGCATCGCTGTCCCCCCCCCACCCTATTTAAAATAGGGCCAGTGCGCGTGCAAAAAATATAGTGGCATGGCTTCCAGGGAAGGGGTGTGGCCACAAAATAATACCAATTCACATTGCGGTGCACAGTAATCTCCATTATTCAAATTACGCCACACAGTAGTACCACTATACGAGGTAGAGCCTATTTTACACATTACGGCAGGCAGAGTCCCCTTTTGCACATTACGGTAGGTAGAATCTTCTTTTACACATTATGGCTTATGCGTTGTGTGCAGTGCCAGATACATATATCCCCAGTGCCAGGTACACATATGCCCCCCAGTGCCAGGTACACATATATACCCAGTGCCAGATACACATATACTCCCAGTGCCAGGTACACATATGACCCCAGCAGTTTTGCTTACCACTGCCACTGAGACTGAGAGGCTCCGGTGTCTGGCATCAGAGAAGTTTGCGTGGGGCCGGCTCTGACTGCTGGTGGTGGTCACGTCCATGTATGGGGCAGGGAGCTGGAGGGAGTGATCGTGCCCATCCAATGTGAAGGAGAGGGACAGGTGCAGCGGCGCCGCCACCAATTACATTGCACTGCTGAGGCTCCTGAGTCCCCCGGCGGCAGCACACACACACAGGCAACTTGTAATGAGTAAGTTTAACTCATTACAGCGCTGCTGACTTTAGGCCAATAATGCGGGCAGTTGCGCTCTCAGGGCGACTGCGCTGTGTGCCAGGCACCGCTGGCACACACGTAGTTATGCCCTGATATATATACATACACGCTCCAGTGAGGCAGGGCACCCGGATAAGCTGCATCCGGATATTTGGAGTACCAAACAGCTGTTCAATTTGATATACATGCTGGATACAAACCACATCACTGTGATTAGGCCTAGACAAGTTGAGGTACCCAGCCAACCTAAGCTCCTCTGTGACTTTCCAGCACCTTGTTCACTATTTATGTTTTTTGGCACCTTGCACTTTTTTTCTTCATTTCATTGAGACATGACCAGTCAAGATGAAGTTAGTGGATTCTGAAACTTCACTCTGACTGTTGGAGATACATTAAGCCTCACAGATACTGAAGCGGAAATTATCCTATTTTCTGATAACCTTTGCAAAACTGCAGGGGAAGAGTCCACTGACAGCACAACTACTCAAATTATAGAAAAGGGAGATTGATTTTTTTTCTACACGGAGTCTCACTTTCGGACTATTACAGGGAAAAGAAAATCCCCAGAGGCTTCAGTGTCCGTAACATCCCCACTATTGGGAGACATAATCCTGCCTTCTGTAAAAGGTGGGCAGCGGTGCTTAATAAGTGCTCATTGGACCTCATCCTTCTGGTGATAGAAAAGTCTCACAGAGAACTGAATACAGTGAAAGAGAAGTTGGCACTTTTTGAGACAGTACATTTACACAAAATACAGGCTGACATAACACAGGACTGGCTTCCACAGTTGAATCTACAGGTGGAGAAATACAAGGTGGACCTGATTCAATTTAAGAAAGCAAAATTGGTCACGGTCAATAGAGATTACGACAAACACAGGGTCTACAGTTCTGGCCTACAATAGAGGAAATTTGAAGGAACGAGGGCCAAAATTTAGAAGACAATATAAAAAATGTGTAATTTAATCAGAGCAGTCCAGTGCAATCTTTGAGTGAAGGAGAATGTGCTGGCTTCACAAAGATCCAGTGGTCCCCCCCCTTCAGACCGATCATTGCTGCAAGAAATTCATTATACTACACTATCTCACAGTACCTAGATTATTATTTACAGCCTTTAGTTCAAAAACAAACCACATACATCAAGGACACCACCGCATTCATATTGAAATTACAAGAGCTATCCCCTCTACCCAGTCAATGGCTGCTATGCTCAGTTGACATAGTCAGCTTGTACACAAGCATACTACAAGCTTGGGGTGTGGAAGCCATGCGTCGATTTCTGACACAACAGTCAGAGTATAGCGGTCCAGACATTAATTTTTTCTTGGAATTATTGCAATTAACCCTTACCAGGAATTATTTTCGCGTTGATAAAAAGATATACACACAACGGTCCGGGTGTGCAATGGGTTCATGCGTGGTGCCGAGTTTCGCCAATGTGTTCATGTTTGAGACAGAAAAGGACATTTTATTCAGAGATGCCGACATACAATCTCGCATTAAATGCTTTTTTCATTACATTGATGGCATCTTTATCCTTTGGAGTGTTACCAAAGAGGAATTTGTACAAATTATGACAATCATTAATTCTAAAGAAGACGCCATTAAATTTACACACTCCTGTTAAGAAAAATGTATACACTTTTTGGATGTTACTGTAACCTTAAATTCTAATCATAAACTGGTCACCTCAATGTACTATAAAAGTACGGATCATAACACCTCAGTTCATGCTGATAGTTTTCGCCCTGCATCAACCAAATGGAGTCTACCTCATGCGCAATTTCTTCGTATTCTCCGGATCTGTAGTGATCCACAAGATACCAAAATACAGATTGATCTAATGCGTTACATTTTTTTGACACGTGGTTATGATCGCCGCATGTTGTGCAAAACCAGGGATACAGTTCTGAAGATCTTGAGACAAATGGTACTCACGAAGACAGTCAGACCACAGGCTCAAAACTATGTGGTATGGCCCCAAGAGTATTCAACTGAGAGTAAAACCATTATGAAAAACGCGAAAAGGATTTGGCCGTTGGTTAATCAAGATAAAGAGTTGCCCAGTTTATTGGGATCACGAATCCCACCATCAATCCGATGGGGGAGAAACATAAAAAATGTAGTCGTTCACAATGATGTGTTGGACTTTGGGGTATATGCAATTACGGACGAATTGCGTCTTTTTTTCGACCGTTTTAGGATTCGACTGTACTCGACAGACGAAACCCTCCACCCGGGACCATGAATTCGACATATTCAATACAAAACGCATTCGACACTCCCCTTGTCGAATAACGGACCAATCGTCGAGTAGTGGGCGTCCTGGATTTGACTTCCTGCCGTTTTGAGCCCTTTATAGGGCTTGTTTGCTGCGTGCTCAGCAGCCATTTTGTGAACCTGCAGAGAGGTGTGTGGATGTGCAGAGCTAGCAAATTGGTTGTTGTTTGCTGTGGTACCGTTTGGACACCCAGCAGGGTGGACAGGAGGATACCTGTTACCCCAGAGGAGAGTCGTTTTTGGAGCAATTTCTACATTTGTAGGTAAGTACCACATGTGGTCTGGCGTTGCATGTATGTGTTTGTGTAGTGGGGGGGGGGGTGCCATGAGGTGTACATGTGGCGTTGCTTTGGGGTGTTTGGGGTATGTATATGTGTGCAGGTATGTGTATATAGCTCCTGCTTGTATTGCTGCATGTTTTTTTTTTGGAGTTTTGTGTTTGGGGGTAGTTTTTCACGTTTTTTTTTTTTTTCATAAAATGTTTTTTGGGTTACCTCCACCATGTGCAGGAATGATTTTTGGCTTGTTTGGGGTGACTTTTCAGTGTGTCTGTATCTGCCATGTGGCCGACATGTGTTGTTGTTTGTTCCCAAAACATGTTTTTTTGCTCCTATTTTAGCACTGGTGCATC
This sequence comes from Pseudophryne corroboree, assembly GCF_028390025.1. Lineage (NCBI taxonomy): Eukaryota > Metazoa > Chordata > Amphibia > Anura > Myobatrachidae > Pseudophryne > Pseudophryne corroboree. The sequence continues at coordinate 768,264,831 of NC_086449.1, read as the reverse complement.
CCTGCACATGCTGGAGGTACTTTTTGGCTTGTTTGGGCTGACTTTGAGCGTGTCGGTATCTGCCATGTGACCGACATGTGGTGTTGTTTGTTTGCAAAACATGTTTTTTTGCTCCTACTTCAGCACTGGTTGACCTCCAGCATGTGCAGGGATGCTTTCGGCTTGTTTGGGCTGACTTTTCAGTGTGTCGGTATCTGCCATGTGGCCGACATGTGTTGTTGGTTGTTCCTAAAACATGTTTTTTTGCTCCTATTTTAGCACTGGTGCATCCCTGCACATGCTGGAGGTACTTTTTGGCTTGTTTGAGCTGACTTTTACCATGTCGGTATCTGCCATGTGGCCGACATGTGATGTCTTTTGTTTGCCAAACATGTTTTTTGTCTCCTTTTTTAGCACTGGTTGACCTCCAGCATGTGCAAGGATGCTTGTAAGGGGGGTTTGGCTTGTTTGGCTGAGTTTTTTTCAATTTTTACTTTTTTTTAAATGTGTGCTTGGTCCTGCTTGAGAACTGGGGTCCCAGCAGCATGACATGTGGTTGCATGTAATTATGTAAAGTGTTAAATTTGTAAAAATATTTTTTTTTCCAACAGAGATGTCCAGGGACAAGCGGCCTCGATCCCCCCCTTCCCCCCACCCCTCAGAAGAATTTTTCCTGCACAGCAATGAGGAGTGGGAGCCGACCCAGGAGGAGGATACGACCGAACAGGCATCCAGTGACCAGCCGCGATCGTCAAGGGACCAAAGGGAGAAGCAAAAGAAAAGGCCTAGAAAGGTAAATACTGACAACACCTGCAGACACAATAGCATCCAACTTGACACACCCTAGTTTGCGCACTGCCATGCACACCTACAGGTATCTTTGCGCACTGCCAGGGATACTGACACACTCACAGGTACATACCGATCATGTTAATTGCATGTTTTTTTTTATCCCTAAAGGCAAGAAGCCAGCCAGAGGATCAGTCGGAGGAAGAAGCCTCTGGTGAAGACGCAGGACAGAAGAAGCCGCATGGACCCACTGAGGCGGAAAACTGTGCCCTAGTGGATGGTGTCGACAGGTCCTACGACGTTCTGTATGGACCAAGGGCACAGACCACAGCAGCTAAGACCAAGCGAAACATCTGGGATGCCATCGCGAGACAAGTCACTGCAGTATCTGAAAACCGCCGGAGCACCAGATACTGCATGAAGCGGTACAGTGATTGCCGCAGACAGACCAAGAAGAAGATGGGGATTCAGCACCGACATGAGACAGCTACGGGAGGTGGTCCGGCTCTCAATCTGAAGTGGCTACCCTGGGAGAACGTTATTAAAAGGCGCATGAACCCTGTCATGGTCCAAGGAGTTCGCGGAGGTGTGGACTCCAGCCGTCCTGCTGGCTTTCCCGAGGAGGAAGAACCGCCCAGAAGACGGAAGACGGCGGGAGATAAGCAGTCCAAAAGGAGGCCTGATGGTAAGAATACAATCAGATGAGCTGTACTAAATCTTTTTTTTTATTTTTTTATTTGCTAATGTGTTTGTTATTTTTCCCCAGACACACCTGCCCAGAGGACATCACCTGCGCGCAGGACATCGCCAGCAGCGCGCGGACCATCACTGAGCAGCAAGCATCAGCAGCGCGCAGATCATCACCTGCGCGCCACACATCGTCAGCGCGCAGAAAGTCACCTGCACGCCAGACGTTATCAGCGCGCAGAAAGTCACCTGTGCGCCAGACATAGTCAGCCCACAGACCATCACCTGCGCGCCAGATATCAGCACGCGGAACGTCACCTGCTCACCAGACACCGTCGGCAACCACACCACCAGCTGGGCGCCAAACTACATCTCCTGCGCGCAGGCCATCACCAGCTCGTCATCTCTCCAGGAGCTCTGGGACTGTGACCGAAGAGCCTCAACAAGAAACTACCCTTGTGGACCCATCACCCGAACTGTTTGAGTCAACAGGGTTAACGGACGAGACTTTTCTTGGGTTTGAAGACAGCCGTGAAGACGTATCCAGCCATACCCTTGAAAAGTCTCCAGAATTGAGGACAAGTGAAGCTACTGGAGCAGCGGCACCACAGGATGGAGAAGGTTTATTTTTATTTTTTTTGTGTGGGGGGGGTGTCACCATTTTTGTATAGTTTATTAACTTTATTTTTTTTTCTTCTTTTGCAAACAGAGGTGCTACAGACCAGCAGCGGATTAGCGTCGGGTAGTGGCGGATTTAGGGGGGGGGGCACCAAGGCACGTGCCCCCCCTGTCATTTTTTGTTGATTTTTGTCTTTTTTTAATTTATTTTTAGTGCGCGCGCCGCGGCGCACCCACCCGACATGAGGCTGCTGCTGCTGGTCCTGGAGGATGATTGTTCCTCCTCCTGATTGGCTCCCTGGAGAAACGTGACATGCAGTCAGTGCATGTCACGTTTCTGTGCAGAGGACCCGATCAGGAGGAGGAACTTCGTAGCTTCAGGCCGCCGCCGCCGCTGAGGGACAAGGACAACACCCAGCCAGTCACACAGCGCTGCGCATCGGCAACGCACAGCACCAGTGTGACCAGCAGCGCCAGCAGCCCACCCGTTACCCAGCCGCACACAGCAGAGCAACTAGGGTCCGGGACAGCAGCCACCGGCGCCGACAACGAGGGACAGCGCACCCACCAGCCCACCGAGTTACACCGCCGCTGAGGGTCCGGGACATCGCGCGTACTCCCAGCCTGCCAGCCACCAAAGAAAGAAGACACGCTGGTGCTGCGGACCGAACGCCCAGGCCAGCAAGCAAGAAGACGCCAGGCCCTGCTTTCTTCAGTGGTGGTCAGATTAGTCAGTGTCTGGTGAGCGGTGTTTTGCTGGGTGACCAGGGTGAGGGTAGAAGGCCCAGGAATTTAGGAGCCTGCTGCTGAGGTGGGGGCCAGGGGGGTCTCAAGTGGTGAGGACAGAGGCCTGGTGCTGCTGCTTATAGTGCCCCCCTGTAATTTTTTTCTGGATTCGCCCCTGGCGTTGGGGATTGGTCCCTACTACAGGCCGGATCTTGGACTGGATGAGTCGGACAACGAGGTGGAAGTGCAGCAGTCCGCTGTTTCTACATCCCTGTGTGAGTAATTATCAAATTGTGAACCTTCAAACAAATGTATGAATGTGTATACTAATTTCTAATTTTCTTTTCAGCTTCACAAATGCAATTGGTGGCAGACGTACAGCAAGGGCAGGATCCATCAAATATTCAGAGGGTAAACACCCTGGCAGCAGAGATGAATGTCAGCCAGGATAGTTTTCGGGTTGTCGGAACCAGACTGGACACCATTGAGAGGACAATGGATAAGATGGCAAACGGTTTGGTTGCCATGCAAAAGGCTCTTGCCGACAGCACGGCAGAAACGTAAAAGACCAGACGAGAAGATCACAGGGAGACTACGGACATCCTTCACGTTCTGGCCACATCCATCAACCGGCTGGTGGATAACACATCATGCCTGGCACACAGCGTTGACAACATGTCGGAGAGCCAACGACATTCCACATCCAGTCACCAGATCATCGCAACAATGCTACAGATGATCTATGATAAGCTCCCAGAGCCAGCTCAACAACACGCTGGTGAACCACCACATCCGCCACCACAAGCCACACTGACGCCTCCTGCCCTTGCTCCACCACGATCCTGGTATGGACGGTCACAGCTGTACCAAGGATATACAGGGATGTACCCCACCTACCAGATGCATCCACCACCGGCCGCCACGTCTACACCAGCACGGCCACCGAGGCCAATTCAACACACCCCACAGCTGCCCAGGGCATCGACACCACATCAGGAGGAAGAAGAGGATCCGGATGGCAAACAACCACCATAAGCCCGGTCGTATTGTTTTATTATTTACTATTTATGTTTTTCATGTTTCCCTTTCTCCCCCTCCCATTAGTTTGTTTTTTTTCCTTACTATTGTTTTAAATTTTGTGTTGGGCTCTCCCACCCGCGACCGGATACTACCAAGGAGCTATGTCTAGGCATACATGCGCGGGCATGCATGCGGGCGCGTGTGGTAACTGATGAAAGCTCCTTGTGGTTACATGTATGATGGGCCAAAGAGCTATTCTGATACCACTTTTTTTTTTATACCAAACAAATCACTTGTGATTTGGTGTAAATTAGGCTTTCACTGTAATGTGAATTTACTATTCACTACTAGTGTTTGTTTTTTGCTTCTTCATAGGATTGGTTGAAAACTTGAAGTTGATGGCGTAGATGGGTTGTGCTACCAAGGTGAGTAAAGCGATGATTCTAGTATATATTTCAGAAACTTTGGACTGTCTGAACCTGGGGAACAACACAGTCCAGCAATGGGTCATGCTGGACTGTGTGGTTCCACAAGTGCAGCCGTGTCAAAGTGCTGACCACTGTCTTGACTCTGCCACTTTGGACTGTCTGAACCTGGGGAACAACACAGTACAGCAATGGGTCATGCTGGACTGTGTGGTTCCACAAGTGCAGCCGTGTCAAAGTGCTGACCGCTGTCTTGACTTTGCCACTTTGGACTGTCTGAACCTGGGGAACAACACAGTACAGCAATGGGTCATGCTGGACTGTGTGGTTCCACAAGTGCAGCCGTGTCAAAGTGCTGACCGCTGTCTTGACTCTGCCACTTTGGACCGCCTGACCCTGGGAACAACACAGTCCAGCAATGGGTCATGATGTACTGTGTGGTTCCACAAGTGCAGCCATGTCAAAGTGCTGACCGCTGTCTTGACTCTGCCACTTTGGACCGCCTGACCCTGGGAACAACACAGTCCAGCAATGGGTCATGCTGGACTGTGTGGTTCCACAAGTGCAGCCGTGTCAAAGTGCTGACCGCTGTCTTGACTCTGCCACTTTGGACCGTCTGACCCTGGGAACAACACAGTCCAGCAATGGGTCATGATGTACTGTGTGGTTCCACAAGTGCAGCCGTGTCAAAGTGCTGACCGCTGTCTTGACTCTGCCACTTTGGACCACCTGACCCTGGGAACAACACAGTCCAGCAATGGGTCATGCTGGATTGTGTGGTTCCACAAATGTTCTTGGGAAAGGAATGAACACGACATCATTAGTGTCTTTACTTAATATGGATTTTTTTTTTCACAGATATCTACACAAGAAAAGAATGTAAAGAAGAACAAACACTACTTTTTTTGTTTTATTAAATTTTATTTTTCCAAAATTAAATACAATTATATTTCTTCAATAAATTTTTAAAATGAGAAGTTTTGTGTGTTTTTCTTTGAATTATTAGTAAATAAAATGTAAAATATGGTTTTTCAGAGATGCAGTGGTATTGTGTTAGGTCGCCCATGCTACAGCAGGGGAACTGTCGTGTCCCTTTTCATCCATGCTGTTTCATGCAAATCAGGAAGGATACTCCGCAAGACCTGTGGAAGAGAATAGTATGAGGTTCCAGGTATTGGTAATAGTGTCACCCTTCTAGGAAAAGACAAGGTACAAGCAACACTTTGACACAAGCAGGTTACAGCGGCCTTTGTCCCAAATGCAACCCTCCGGCACTTGAGAAACTACACGTCCAAACATTCCCTGACACAGTGTAAGCATTGGTGTATCAGGGCATGATTGGATGTGCAGTTTTGCAAATGCCGGAGGGCTGCACCTTAGACATGCCGGGGTTACTTGGACAAGAGGGAGTTTTGGGCAATACATCTCACCTGAGGGGGGTTGTCTGCTACATGGCAGAGGTTCAGGTCCACATCACAAGTAGGTCGCCCATGGTAGAGTGGGATAAATGGGTCCAATATTTGCAGCAACCCAACAACAGGAAAAACAGGGGGTAACAGGTCGTCAACAGGACGAAACTTTGAAAACAGTGCTGGGAAGGTGCGTCAACAGGACGTAAAACTCTGAAATACATAAATAAACATTTATTTTTAGAATACTACAATCTCAGTTTACACGATAATACAAATATTAAAAGTATATTCACAGGCAGTGGAAAAAAAGTTTTGGATCACTGTCCATCGAGAATCATCTCCTTCGTCCATACCCACCGGTGGAGCAGAAGAACGGTTCCCGCATTGGAAAGCCCTGCGACGAAGAATCACCGGCAAACGGTTTGCGACACATATGTTGTGTAAAATACAACATGCATTTACCATGCCGCAAACCTTCGCCGGTGAGTACAAAAGAGCACCACTGGAAGTGTATAAACATTTAAACCGGCTTTTAAGTACACCGAAGGCACGCTCAATTACTCCCCTCGATGCTTTGTGTGTCTCTTGGTAATGTTTTTCTGCTTCACCAACAGGATTAGACAATGGGGTCAAGAGCCAAGATTTGTTGGGATAACCCGCATCGCCTATGGAAATAAGAAAAATGGTGGGTAATATAAAAAAAAATAAATAAATAAATAAATACCTAACAGCCATCCACCTGGCATTTTTCCTGTTTCGAAATCCTCAAACAGCGATGACTGGCTTAGGATGAAGGAGTCGTAAGACGATCCAGGAAATCCCACAAAAATATTAAAAAATTTCATGTTGACATCACAGACCGCCTGGATATTCTTCCGAATTCCGTGGCAGTCTGATCTGCACGTGGGTACAGTCAATAGCGCCCAGAACACTGGGAAATTTGTGTTCGGTGAAAAAGCCTAATTGGATCTCACGCCATCCACTGACTGTATCTGGAAATCTGATGAACTAGATCGTCAATTTGCGGAAAGCCCTAATGACCTGGGTTATACAGCGCGACAGTGTCGACTGTGAAAAAATGCATGTTTGAAACAAAGTCGGCTGGAATGAGCCTGACGCCAAAAAATGGAAACCGCTGACTGCGCGATTGGTCCGTGCCCGAGGTTCCAGGTCGGCCTCCAACAGATCGTACAGCTAATATATGTCGCGAGTCGATAAGCGATAAGTTTTGAATAACCTTGAACTCGCTGAGATCCTCCAGTTCACGCCTAGTGCGATACTGGCGTGGACGTGGAAATGAAACACGCAATACTGACTCACCCAATGCAGACATTTTGCTGACTTTGATCCTGATGTTCAGCAGCCCTTTCTTCCTCCATGCTTGCTGCCAGCATGAACATCACAATCTGGTCAGAAAAAGGCTCCATTATTGTAGTCAGTACAAAAATAGGATATAAATGTGTTTAAAACGCAGGGATTGTCCTAAAAAAACGATTCCACTATAGAGCTGACTGTTATGGCTCCTTCTCCCTGAAGTCTCAAAACCGGGAATGAGGATAGAGGAGTGGCTTTGCAGAAGTGTATCCTGGGTAAAACTGTGGAATCATGGGTACATTCCCCTCAGCAAAGTGAAGAAAAAAATATTATTTTTAAAATCAATTAAATAATACTTGTGAGTCAAAAAAAGACAAACCAAGTAGATAATCCCTTCAAATATAAATAGATATGCTATTATCAATCCAAAAAGCAAAAAAAAAAAGACATTTTTTTTAATTTTTTAATCAGATCTCGCCAGCAAAGTGAGGCGGAATGAAATTGACGAAATTACGGTCGAAAAGCACTGTTGTCGAATCGACATTCTTCAATTGAATATACTTTTGTCGAAAAGCCACATTTTGACCATTGCAGACATGTTGAATTTTGAAAATTTCGATTTGAAAAAAGTCGAATCTGAAACGGCAGGTATTTTGTCGAAAAGTACTGTATTGCATTGTTGAATCCAATTCGACATGTTTTTTTTGTCGAAAATGCCCCGTTTTCCGACTTTTGCGGCAATTCGACCGCAATTGCATATACCCCTTTGACTCCCAGCAAACATTACATTTTCTATCTAGAAAGGGAGGAAACTACCGCTGCACAGGCTGCACTGCATGTAGTTACCTAGAGACGGGTAATGTCTTTTTCCATCCACGATCCAGAAAAAAGTTTTTCATCAAACACCCAGGGACCTGTTCCTCTAAATTCATTGTTTATTACATGAAATGCCCATGCAGTCTCCTCTACATCGACAAGACCACAAGACAACCAAAGGAGCGGATGGCGATGCACCGTTCCAGTATCCGGGCAGCACTAGAAGGAAAGGGATCGGAACAACCGGTGGCGAGACATTTCAAGAAGCACCAACATAGCCTCGCATCCTTGCGGTGCAAAATAATTGACTGGTTACCCCCCAACATCAGAGAAGGGGATAGAGGAAAAATCCTGTTGCAAAAAGAAGCCCTGTGGATTTTTACACTTCAGACCGTACACCCTTTCGGACTTAATTAGTCACTCTCCTTGAGTTGTTTTTTATAACTACCTTTTATAACTACCTTTAATGATAACCCGTGTTCTATAGATTATTATTATTTTGCATCTAGGATTCTGTGAGATACACCATTAATCTTTTTGGTATAGGGTCGTCTTTTTCAGCACCCTATTGACACAGGGTTGCAAGTAAATAGGGATTTTAATATTGATACAAGTATTCATTGTAGTATTCATTGTAGTTATACTCAGTGATACTGTTTTATAATATTTTTTTTGTCCATCTCTATTATCCCTACGGTTAGCCCTAGGTGGTCATGATCTGTGTAGGATGCACTGCTGACTAATTAAATTTTAGTTCAGCCATCATTGGCATGTCAAATTGGTTCCTATATTCTTTATCATGTGTGGTAATGTACCCATTCCATCCCCCAGTATACAAGGAGGAATGACTGGTCAGAAATCAATTTAAAGTCTAGTATAAGGCTGGTAGCCGTCGGCTGGTAGTGCTTCCATAGAAGTGCTGACATAAAAGTGTTATTAGAAAATTAGCGTTATACCTGCGTTAAGTTATATCATCAGCTGTTATTGATTGTGAACTGACTTCTTATCACTCCTTCTCATTAACAGGTATATTGAACTATCATTACTACCATCGGATGTAAATGAAATAGGATTGTATGGCATAGCTGTGTTGTTTTGCATAGGCACATTGAACTATCATTACTATCATTGGATGCAAATGAAATAGGATTGTATGGCATAGCTGTGTTGTTTTGCATAGGTACATTGAACTATCATTACTACCATCGAATGCAAATGAAATAGGATTGTATGGCATAGCTGTGTTGTTTTGCATAGGTACATTGAACTATCATTACTACTGTCGGATGCAAATGAAAAAGGCTTGTATGGCATAGCTCTGTTTTTTTGCATAGGTACATTGAACAAGATTTATTTGCTTTTTTTTCTTTGTAAAGATTTAGTTGTCTGCCTTCTTGGTATGTAATGCTTGTTTGTCTAAGCTAATTTATGGCCTCACTTTAAAGGGGGATTGTATCGGGAGGAGTTTGCAATCATTGCATTCACATGGCAATTGTTCCTATTTAAAGTCTAGTATAAGGCTGGTAGTGCTTCCATAGAAGTGCTGACATAAAAGTGTTATTATAATTAGTGATGTGCACCGGAAATTTTTCGCATTTTGTGTTTTGGTTTTGGGTTCGGTTCCGCGGCCATGTTTTGGATTCGGACGCGTTTTGGCAAAACCTCACCGAAAATTTTTTGTCGGATTCGGGTGTGTTTTGGATTCGGGTGTTTTTTTAAAAAAACCCTAAAAACAGCTTAAATCATAGAATTTGGGGGTCATTTTGATCCCAGAGTATTATTAACCTCAATAACCATAATTTCCACTCATTTCCAGTCTATTCTGAACACCTCACACCTCACAATATTATTTTTAGTCCTAAAATTTGCACCGAGGTCGCTGGATGGCTAAGCTAAGCGACACAAGTGGCCGACACAAACACCTGGCCCATCTAGGAGTGGCACTGCAGTGTCAGGCAGGATGGCCCTTCAAAAAAATAGTCCCCAAACAGCACATGATACAAAGAAAAAAAGAAGCGCACCAAGGTGGCTGTGTGACTAAGCTAAGCGACACAAGTAGCCGACACAAACACCTGGCCCATCTAGAAGTGGCACTGCAGTGTCAGGCAGGATGGCCCTTCAAAAAATACTCCCCAAACAGCACATGATGCAAAGAAAAAAAGAGGCGCACCAAGGTGGCTGTGTGACTAAGCTAAGCGACCCAAGTGGCCGACACAAACACCTGGCCCATCTAGGAGTGGCACTGCAGTGTCAATCAAGACAGGATGGCCCTTCCAAAAAATTGTCCCCAAACAGCACATGATGCAAAGAAAAAAAGAGGCACACCTAGGTGGCTGTGTGACTAAGCTAAGCGACACAAGTGGCCGACACAAACACCTGGCCCATCTAGGAGTGGCACTGCAGTGTCAATCAAGACAGGATGGCCCTTCCAAAAAATTGTCCCCAAACAGCACATGATGCAAAGAAAAAAAGAGGCGCACCAAGGTGGCTGTGTGAATCAGCTAAGCGACACAAGTGGCCGACACAAACACCTGGCCCATCTAGGAGTGGCACTGCAGTGTCAGGCAGGATGGCCCTTCAAAAAAATAGTCCCCAAACAGCACATGATACAAAGAAAAAAAGAAGCGCACCAAGGTGGCTGTGTGACTAAGCTAAGCGACACAAGTAGCCGACACAAACACCTGGCCCATCTAGAAGTGGCACTGCAGTGTCAGGCAGGATGGCCCTTCAAAAAATACTCCCCAAACAGCACATGATGCAAAGAAAAAAAGAGGCGCACCAAGGTGGCTGTGTGACTAAGCTAAGCGACCCAAGTGGCCGACACAAACACCTGGCCCATCTAGGAGTGGCACTGCAGTGTCAATCAAGACAGGATGGCCCTTCCAAAAAATTGTCCCCAAACAGCACATGATGCAAAGAAAAAAAGAGGCACACCAAGGTGGCTGTGTGACTAAGCTAAGCGACACAAGTGGCCGACACAAACACCTGGCCCATCTAGGAGTGGCACTGCAGTGTCAATCAAGACAGGATGGCCCTTCCAAAAAATTGTCCCCAAACAGCACATGATGCAAAGAAAAAAAGAGGCGCACCAAGGTGGCTGTGTGAATCAGCTAAGCGACACAAGTGGCCGACACAAACACCTGGCCCATCTAGGAGTGGCACTGCAGTGTCAGGCAGGATGGCCCTTCCAAAAAATTGTCCCCAAACAGCACATGATGCAAAGAAAAATGAAAGAAAAAAGAGGTGCAAGATGGAATTGTCCTTGGGCCCTCCCACCCACCCTTATGTTGTATAAACAGGACATGCACACTTTAACGAACCCATCATTTCAGTGACAGGGTCTGCCACACGACTGTGACTGAAATGACTGGTTGGTTTGGGCCCCCACCAAAAAAGAAGCAATCAATCTCTCCTTGCACAAACTGGCTCTACAGAGGCAAGATGTCCACCTCATCATCATCCTCCGATTCCTCACCCCTTTCACTATGTACATCCCCCTCCTCACAGATTATTAATTCGTCCCCACTGGAATCCACCATCTCAGGTCCCCGTGTACTTTCTGGAGGCAATTGCTGCTGGTGAATGTCTCCACGGAGAAATTGATTATAATTCATTTTAATGAACATCATCTTCTCCACATTTTCTGGAAGTAACCTCGTACGCCGATTGCTGACAAGGTGAGCGGCTGCACTAAACACTCTTTCTGGAGGGAGGGCAACTTAGGTAGAATAAAGCCAGTTTGTGCAAGGGCCTCCAAATTGCCTATTTTTCCTGCCAGTATACGTACGGACTGTCTGACGTGCCTACTTGGATGCGGTCACTCATATAATCCTCCACCATTCTTTCAATGGTGAGAGAATCATATGCAGTGACAGTAGACGACATGTCAGTAATCGTTGGCAGGTCCTTCAGTCCGAACCAGATGTCAGCACTCGCTCCAGACTGCCCTGCATCACCGCCAGCGGGTGGGCTCGGAATTCTTAGCCTTTTCCTCGCACCCCCAGTTGCGGGAGAATGTGAAGGAGGAGATGGTGACGGGTCACGTTCCGCTTGACTTGACAATTTTCTCACCAGCAGGTCTTTGAACCTCTGCAGACTTGTGTCTGCCGGAGAGAGAGATACAACGTAGGTTTTAAATCTAGGATCGAGCACGGTGGCCAAAATGTAGTGCTCTGATTTCAACAGATTGACCACCCGTGAATCCTGGTTAAGCGAATTAAGGGCTCCATCCACAAGTCCCACATGCCTAGCGGAATCGCTCTGTTTTAGCTCCTCCTTCAATGTTTCCAGCTTCTTCTGCAAAAGCCTGATGAGGGGAATGACCTGACTCAGGCTGGCAGTGTCTGAACTGACTTCACGTGTGGCAAGTTCAAAGGGTTGCAGAACCTTGCACAACGTTGAAATCATTCTCCACTGCGCTTGAGTCAGGTGCATTCCACCTCCTTTGCCTATATCGTGGCCAGATGTATAGGCTTGAATGGCCTTTTGCTGCTCCTCCATCCTCTGAAGCATATAGAGGGTTGAATTCCACCTCGTTACCACCTCTTGCTTCAGATGATGGCAGGGCAGGTTCAGGAATGTTTGGTGGTGCTCCAGTCTTCTGTACGCGGTGCCTGAATTCCGAATGTGGCCCGCAATTCTTCTGGCCACCGACAGCATCTCTTGCACGCCCCTGTCGTTTTTTAAATAATTCTGCACCACCAAATTCAAGGTATGTGCAAAACATGGGACGTGATGGAATTTGCCCAGATGTAATGCATGCACAATATTGCTGGCATTGTCCGATGTCACAAATCCCCAGGAGAGTCCAATTGGGGTAAGCCATTCTGCGATGATCTTCCTCAGTTGCCGTAAGAGGTTTTCAGCTGTGTGCCTATTCTGGAAAGCGGTGATACAAAGCGTTGCCTGCCTAGGAATGAGTTGGCGTTTGCGAGATGCTGCTACTGGTGCCGCCGCTGCTGTTCTTGCTGTGGGAGGCAATACATCTACCCAGTGGGCTGTCACAGTCATATAGTCCTGAGTCTGCCCTGCTCCACTTGTCCACATGTCCGTGGTTAAGTGGACATTGGGTACAACTGCATTTTTTAGGACACTGGTGAGTCTTTTTCTGAGGTCTGTGTACATTTTCATGTATCGCCTGCCTAGAGAAATGGAACCTAGATGGTATTTGGTACCGGGGACACAGTACCTGAATTAAGTCTCTAGTTGGCTCTGAATTAACGATGGATACCGGAACCACGTTTCTCACCGCCCAGGCTGCCAAGGCCTCAGTTATCCGCTTTGCAGCAGGATGACTGCTGTGATATTTCATCTTCCTCGCAAAGGACTGTTGGACAGTCAATTGCTTACTGGAAGTAGTACAAGTGGTCTTCCGACTTCCCCTCTGGGATGACGATCGACTCCCAGCAGCAACAACAGCAGCGCCAGCAGCAGTAGGCGTTACACTCAAGGATGCATCAGAGGAATCCCAGGCAGGAGAGGACTCGTCAGACTTGACAGTGACATGGCCTGCAGGACTATTGGCTTTCCTGGGTAAGCAGGAAATTGACACTGAGGGAGTTGGTGGTGTGGTTTGCAGGAGCTTGGTTACAAGAGGAAGGGATTTAGTGGTCAGTGGACTGCTTCCACTGTCACCCAAAGTTTTTGAACTTGTCACTGACATGATGAATGCGCTGCAGGTGACGTATAAGGGAGGATGTTACGAGGTGGTTAACGTCCTTACCCCCACTTATTACAGCTTGACAAAGGCAACACACGGCTTGACACCTGTTGTCCGCATTTGTGTTGAAATAATTCCACACCGAAGAGCTGATTTTTTTTGTATTTTGACCAGGCATGTCAAGGGCCATATTCCTCCCACAGACAACAGGTGTTTCCCCGGGTGCCTGACTTAAACAAACCACCTCACCATCAGAATCCTTCTTGTCAATTTCCTCCCCAGCGCCAGCAACACCCATATCCTCATCCTGGTGTACTTCAACAGTGACATCTTCAATTTGACTATCAGGAACTGGACTGCGGGTGCTCCTTCCAGCACTTGCAGGGGGCGTGCAAATGGTGGAAGGTGCAAGCTCTTCCCGTCCAGTATTGGGAAGGTCAGGCATCGTAATCGACACAATTGGACTCTCCTTGGGGATTTGTGATTTTGAAGAACGCACAGTTCTTTGCTGTGCTCTTGCCATCTTAAGTCTTTTCTTTTTTCTAGCGAGAGGATGAGTGCTTCCATCCTCATTTGAAGCTGAACCACTAGCCATGAAAATAGGCCAGGGCCTCAGCCGTTCCTTGCCACTCCGTGTCGTAAATGGCATATTGGCAAGTTTACGCTTCTCCTCAGACGCTTTTAATTTTGATTTTTGGGTCATTTTACTGAACTTTTGTGTTTTGGATTTTACATGCTCTCTACTATGACATTGGGCATCGGCCTTGGCAGACGACGTTGATGGCATTTCATCGTCTCGGCCATGACTAGTGGCAGCAGCTTCAGCACGAGGTGGAAGTGGATCTTGATCTTTCCCTTTAACCTCCACATTTTTGTTCTCCATTTTTTAATGTGTGGAGTTATATGCCAGTATCAATAGCAATGGCCTACTACTTTATTTACTGCGCAAAACTAAAATGCACCACAGGTATAGAATGTAGATGGATAGTATACTTAATGGATGACGAGTGACGACACAGAGGTAGGTACACAGCAGTGGCCTACCGTACTGCTATATATAGTATACTGGTGGACACTGTCAGCAAACTGCAAAACTGTCTAATATGCACCACAGGTATAGAATGTAGATGGATAGTATACTTAATGGATGACGAGTGACGACACAGAGGTAGGTACACAGCAGTGGCCTACCGTACTGCTATAAATAGTATACTGGTGGACACTGTCAGCAAACTACAAAACTGTCTAAAATGCACCACAGGTATAGAATGTAGATGGATAGTATACTTAATGGATGACGAGTGAAGACACAGAGGTAGGTACACAGCAGTGGCCTACCGTACTGCTATATATAGTATACTGGTGGACACTGTCAGCAAACTGCAAAACTGTCTAATATGCACCACAGGTATAGAATGTAGATGGATAGTATACTTAATGGATGACGAGTGACGACACAGAGGTAGGTACACAGCAGTGGCATACCGTACTGCTATATATAGTATACTGGTGGACACTGTCAGCAAACTGCAAAACTGTCTAAAATGCACCACAGGTATAGAATGTAGATGGATAGTATACTTAATGGATGACGAGTGACGACACAGAGGTAGGTACACAGCAGTGGCCTACCGTACTGCTATATATAGTATACTGGTGGACACTGTCAGCAAACTGCAAAACTGTCTAAAATGCACCACAGGTATACAATGTAGATGGATAGTATACTTAATGGATGACGAGTGACGACACAGAGGTAGGTACACAGCAGTGGCCTACCGTACTGCTATATATAGTATACTGGTGGACACTGTCAGCAAACTGCAAAACTGTCTAAAATGCACCACAGGTATACAATGCAGATGGACAGTATACTTAATGGATGACGAGTGATGACACAGAGGTAGGTACAGCAGTGCACTCTGCACTGTACTACTCCTATATAATATTAATTATACTGGTGGTCCCCAGTCCCCACAATAAAGCAGCACACTGTGAGCACAGATATGGAGTGTTTTTCAGGCAGACAACGTATACTGGTGGACACTGTCAGCAAACTGCAAAACTGTCTAAAATGCACCACAGGTATAGAATGTAGATGGATAGTATACTTAATGGATGACGAGTGACGACACAGAGGTAGGTACACAGCAGTGGCCTACCGTACTGCTATATATAGTATACTGGTGGACACTGTCAGCAAACTGCAAAACTGTCTAAAATGCACCACAGGTATAGAATGTAGATGGATAGTATACTTAATGGATGACGAGTGACGACACAGAGGTAGGTACACAGCAGTGGCTTACCATACTGCTATATATAGTATACTGGTGGACACTGTCAGCAAACTGCAAAACTGTCTAAAATGCACCACAGGTATACAATGTAGATGGATAGTATACTTAATGGATGACGAGTGACGACACAGAGGTAGGTACACAGCAGTGGCCTACCGTACTGCTATATATAGTATACTGGTGGACACTGTCAGCAAACTGCAAAACTGTCTAAAATGCACCACAGGTATACAATGCAGATGGACAGTATACTTAATGGATGACGAGTGATGACACAGAGGTAGGTACAGCTGTGCACTCTGCACTGTACTACTATATAATATTAATTATACTGGTGGTCCCCAGTCCCCACAATAAAGCAGCACACTGTGAGCACAGATATGGAGTGTTTTTCAGGCAGACAACGTATACTGGTGGTCACTGTCAGCAAAACTCTGCACTGTACTCCTGCTATATCTGCTCCCCAGTCCCCATAATTAAGCAGTGTGAGCACTCAGCACAGATATATCATGCAGCACACTGAGCACAGATATGGTATGGAGCGTTTTTTTCAGGCAGAGAACGGATAAAAACTGGTGGTCACTTATCAGCAAAACTCTGCACTGTACTCCTCCTAACAGCTGCTCCCCAATCCTCCCCACAAATAAATAAAGTAAACCAATCAACTTCTACAATAAACGGAGAGGACGCCAGCCACGTCCTCTCCCTATCATCTCCAATGCACGAGTGAAAATGGCGGCGACGCGCGGCTGCTTATATAGAATCCGAATCCCGCGAGAATCCGACAGCAGGATGATGACGTTCGGGCGCGCTCGGGTTAGCCGAGCAAGGCGGGAAGGTTCTAACCTGCCTCGGACCCGTGTGAAAAAGGTGAAGTTCAGGGGGGTTCGGTTTCGGAGAAACCGAACCCGCTCATCACTAATTATATTAGCGTTATACCTGCGTTAAGTTATATCATCAGCTGTTATCGATTGTGAACTGACTTCTCATCACTCCGTCTCCTTCTCATTAACAGGTACATTGAACTATCATTACTACCATCGGATGCAAATGAAATAGGATTGTATGGCATAGCTGTGTTGTTTTGCATAGGTACATTGAACAATATTTTTTTTCTTTGTAAAGGTTTAGTTGTCTGCCTTCTTGGTATGTAATGCTTGTTTGTCTAAGCTTTAAAGGGGATTGTATCGGGAGGAGTTTGCAATCATTGCATTCACATGGCAATTGTTCCTATTTAAAGTCTAGTATAAGGCTGGTAGCTGTCGGCTGGTAGTACTTCCATAGAAGTGCTGACATAAAAGTGTTATTATAATATTAGCGTTAGACCTGCGTTAAGCCGAAGGAAAACAGAAGGGATACAACAACACACCAAAACTATGACATAAGGACTGCCTTAATGCCTCAATAGTATGTAATTCATCTTATGCATATTATGTCTTTTTAAACTAGAAAAAGACTTCCCCAATCTGCTCACTACAGTTCTCTCTTATGCAAAATCATGTATGTTTTTGTTGTAATGATTTGCTTCTAATTGGCATTGCATGTGTGGGGAAGTTCTTCAGTGAAACAGTTTATTACTGCATACTGTCTGGTGTTTTCCTCCTTTGATCATTTGGCCATTTGTGGTCAGGTGTACTATATATTTTCATTTAGTGAGGTGTAGTCGTGGTGTAAAGGACAGAGTGTGATTCCTGATTAGTAAAAAAAAACTAATACCAAACACTGAGCAACATCACCAAACAGGTCATTTCAACTTTAAACTTGCCTTTTATTTTGTACTGTCTGGACATGGCTACTAATAACAGATGCACAAACAATATTCTTAAAGCTATGTGTGCAAATGCTGTGAGCTTAGGAGACAAAATTCCATAGCTAATTGCGATAATGACAAGGGATAACCTGGATATTGTGGCAATTACAGAGTCATGGTGCAGTGAGAAACATGACTGGGACATAGCTATACCAGGATACAATTTATTTAGGAAGGAAAGAATGGGAAGAATAGGAGGAGGGGTAGCAATGTATGTGAAAAAAGCATAAATGCTACTTTAATACAAAATATTGAAAACAAAACTGAGGCCCTTTGGGTCACCGCAGAAACCGGGGAGAAGGACATTATTTGCATTGGGGTTTGGATCATACTGGAGATACCGGTACAGTTTACCCCTATTTGGGAATAAGGGTTGAATACCTATACTGATTTCTACTCCATTATACCATCGATAGTGTCCAGATGATTTAAACCCATTGTTTACCCTGATGTATGGGTAACTGATGAAAAAATGGGGGTCACTTAAATATCAGCTTTCATATTCATGTTTGAAGAGTTTGTGTATTGAGTTTATTTAGCAGCCTGCGATTGGAACAGTGTCAAAAGCCAAAAGTCTAGATATGGTTCCACCTTTATCCATCACTTTAGACACACAGTCAAAAAAGTCAATAAAGTTTGTTTGACATGATCTCCCCCCAATGAATCCATGCTGTTTGGGATCCTGTAAATTGCTGGATTTAAGATAAAACTAAAACTCTTTCTATTAAGAGGGTTTCCATCAATTTCCCTACTACTGATGTAAGACTCACTGGTCTGTAGTTGTTTGCATCTTCCTTGCTTCCACTTTTGTGCAGTGGGACTACGTTTGTTCTTTTCCAGTCCTCTGGAATTACTCCTGTAGCTAATGACTGGTTGAATAATTCTGTCAATGGTGCTACCAGCACCTCTTTAAGTTATTTTAGTATCCTTGGATGTATCCCATCTGGCCCCATAGATTTGTCCACTTTCAGCTTTGAGAGTTCTGTTAGGACCTTCTCCTCTGTAAATGTACTTGTTTCATTTTCCTGAATATCCCTGCAACTTAACTGTGGCCCCTTCCCCTCTCTTTCAGTAGTGAATACTGAGCAAAAATAATTATTAAGATGATCTGCTATTACATTGTCTCCCTCAACAAGACTCCCAGTCTCTGTCTTTAGTTTTATAATTCCACCTTTTGTTTTTTTCCTTTCGCTTATATATCCTAAAAAAAGTTTTGCCTCCTTTACCCACTGACTCGGCCATTTTCTCCTCAGCTTGTGCCTTTGCACATCTAATTACCTTCTTAGGGCCTTACTCAGCAGCAAATTTGTTAGCAGTTGGGCAAAACCATGTGCACTGCAGGGGGGTGGGCAGATATAACATGTGCAGAGAGAGTTAGATTTGGGTGGGGTGTGTTCAAACTAAAATCTAAATTACAGTGTAAAAATAAAGCAGTCATCATTTACCCTGCACAGAAACAAAATAACCCACCCAAATATAACTCTCTCTGCAAATGTTATATCTGCCCTCCCCCCCTGCAGTGCACATGGTTTTGCCCAACTGCTAACAAATTTGCTGCTGCGATTAACTCTGAATTACCCCTTAGTCTCCTTCTGTCTAACAAGATATATCTCTTTGTTTTCATTATTTTGTGTCTGCTTATATTTTCTAAAAGCCATCTTTTCTTCACAATACTTGTTACTGTACTTCTTTTGCATACCACACTGGTTTCCTTTTCCTTGTGTTTTTCCTAACACTTTTGATACAAAGGTCTGTTGCCTTTAATATTGCACTTTTTAATGTTTCCCACCTCTCCTGCAATGCTTCCAAGTTCTTCCACTCTGCCAAAGAATCGCTTACACATTTTCCCATCCCTACAAAATCAGCCTTCCTAAAATCTAACACCTTTGTTTTTGTATGGGATGAGTCAGTCTCTGTCTTTATGTTGAATCATACTGATTGATGATCACTGGATCCCAGGCTTTCACCCACTTTTACGTCAGATATTCTGTCTCCATTTGTAAGCATTAAGTCTAATATTGCGTCTTTCCGAGTGGGCTCCCTCACCAATTGGTGGAGGGATGCTCCCTGCAAGGAATTTAAAATGTCCCTAATTCTAGTGGAACTAACAACAGACACCTCCCAGTTTACATCAGGAAGATTAAACTCTCCCATGATTATTACCTCACCTTTTAATGCCATTTTAGTTATGTCCTGAAATAGGTTCTTGTCCAGTTCCTCTTCCTGACCTGGTGGCCTGTATATCACGCTAATACAAAGAATCAACTTCTCCCCTGTTTCTATCGTCACCAAAAGGGCCTCAGTTTTTTCTTCAATACTTTATATTAAGGTAGTATGTATGCTTTTTGTACATACATTGCTACCTCTCCTCCGATTCTTCCAATTCTGACCTTCCTAAATAAAGTATGTCCTGGTATAGCTATGTCCCAGTCATGATTTTCATTGCACCATGACTCTTTAATTGCCACAATATCTAGATCATCGCTTGTAATTACTGAAATTAGTTCTGGGATTTTATTTCCTAAACTCCTAGCATTTGCACACATAGCTTTTAGAGTTTTGTTTGTGCTTTTCCTGTTCCTAGCTATGTTAATCTCTCTGCCTACTGTCGCTCAGCAGTACATGCATGAGCATGTTTGCCGATATCTGGTGCATTTGGTGTGCCAGGGTTGATGTGTTGATCTGCGAGGGTGAATAGCGGTTGTTGGAGCAATAGAGTCAAGAGCAGAAGTAGGGTATGCATTGTATAGGATAGTGACTTATTCAGGGCATGAGAGAGACAGTATAGGAGAGAAGTGAGTCTAGCAGGGAGGATAGGGAAGTGGTTTTGATAGCGTCAATGTTACATTTATTGATGGTAGCCTTAGGAGGTAGAGATGGAGTAGCATATATAGATAAGTTAAAGCAGAGCAGATGGTGGTCAGATAGGGGAAATAGGGAGTTGGAGAAATCAAAAATATCACAGCGGTGCATGAAGACCAGATCAAGTGAGCTCCCATTAACATTGGAGCGGTAGGAGGTCCACTGGGAGAGACCAAGCAAAGATGTACGGTTAAGGAGTTTAGAGGCAGAGGATTTTGTGGATATATAGACTGGGATTTTGAAATCGCCTAAAATAATGGAGGGAATGTCAGAAGAGAGAAAGTAAGGAAGCCAGGGGGTGTGGCCTGACCATCTAGTAGAACGGACGTGCCTTCTCAGAGCTCCTGGCCAGCACCTATATATTGCATCTAAATACGCAACAGATACACGGTCACGGTGCTGGGTTTACCTGTACGCTGCCATAGTGGTCTGGGTGTCTCGGTTCCCGGAGTCGGGAGATGCCTCCTGCGTCTCTGTGGGTTGAGGCCTGTGCACCCTGCTGAAGCCGGGGACTGTATTTCTGTTGCTGCCTGATGGGTGACCCCTGCATCCCGCAGTCCCGGGACTTTGTTTTTTTTTTTACTGCCCTGCTGGTCTCCTGTTGCCTCTGTCTGCCTGCCACCTGGTCTGCTGTGCCACGGTCCTATCATCGTCTTCTGCCTGGGGGGTGCGCTGGGAAGCCCCAGCACCCACGACCAGAAGTACCGCTGACCTTCTCCCCTGCTGGGCTCCGGACCTGATTGTCTGCCACCTGGAAAGCGTGCAGTGGATCCCCGACACCCATGACCGGAAGTACCGCTGACCGCTCTCCCCTGCAGGGCCCCAGACCTGGTCGTCTGCCACCCGGAGAGTGCGCAGTGGATCCCCAGCGACTGGAAGTGCCGCTGCCTGCTCTCCCCTGCTGGGCCCCAGACCTGAACACCTGCTGTCTGGGGGGCACGTTGTAGATCCCCATCACACACATCCGGCAGTGCCGCCGATGGGTCTCCCTAGCTGAGCACCGGACCTGTTCAGCTGCTGACTGGACAGCATTTTGTGGATCCCTAGAGCCCAAGATCTGAGGTACCATACCTTGTTGCCTCTGCATGCTCTATCCTACAGGGGTTCCTCCTCTGCAGTCTGTACAACTGCTGTAATCCCCCAGCTCTGACCGGCTCCTGGGTTGTATATGCTGTCGGATCCGTGCACTGGGTCACATACCTGAGAGGCCATAACCTGCTTGCTCTGTAGTGGTGAGTCTCCGGTGTCCCATGAGAGCTCCACTGTAACCACCCTCCTTCAGTCAATACCCCCACTGCACATCTAATTAATTACTGACTACTGGTATAATGCTAAAATATCCTTTATCAGCACTGTCTGAGGTATGAGCTCTAGTCACGAGACCTGGGGGATTCACGACATTTCTCTGTAATGTGACCTTACCTCCCTCTGGTTCCCCATTTGTATAAAAGTATTACCTGTGCTCCCTTTCTCCCCTACCTCTGAGGTGTAGTCTGTATTCCTCCCCCTACCCTCCTCTATTATGTCGCAAAGAACTAAGAAAGGCCAAACGACCCCTACAAACTTTTTTGGGAACAAATCTAAACCCACACAGTCACAGCAGTCCCTCCTGGACTCGCCTTCTTCCCCCCAATCCTCTGACTCCAGTATCGACCCACAGATACAGGCGGTTAGGACCAGCTTACTGGAAGTCGTGCAGTCCATTTTTAACCAAGAACTCTCTAAAGCGGTCTCGGAATTTAAATCAGAAATTGCCTCTCTGGGTTCCAGGACCGATGCTTTGGAAACCAAGACCGATGACCTATGTCGCTCACAAATGCACATGGATTCGGAACTTACTGAGCTTCAAGAAGCGATCGAAATGCTTGAGGAGAAGCAGGAAGATCAAGAAAATCGCTCCAGCCGAAATAATCTCAGTTTCCGAAATGTTGCGGAATCTGTGTCCGGTCCATCCCTACAGGTGTTTCTCAGAGACTTTTTTCAGCACCTGGTACCAGACCTTTCTGATGATGACTGCCTCTGCGACAGAGCCCATAGAGCTTTACAAAGCAGACCCTCGGCATCTCAGCCTCCCATAGATGTTGTTGTCCGCCTACACTACTATAAATCCAAGGAGCGAATTTTTTTTTCCACCCGAGACACTCCTACTATTCCCTTCTGGGACATGCATCTGCAAATTTCCAAGATTGAGCTCTTTCCACTATTCAGAAGAAGAGAGACCTTCAGCCTGCTACAATGATCCTTCGCCAGCATAATATTCGCTACAGGTGGGGCTTTCCTTTTCTCCTCCAAGTCTCTGCCAACAATGTCGTGTATCCGATTAAGACTCTGGCACAGGGTCACGACTTAGTAGCTAAACTGGATCTGCTCCCGGACTCCGCCCATGCCTCCTCCCCCCGATCTCTCCTGCACCTCAATGCCCGACGTCTCCAACAGCTGAATGGACAAGAGTGGGCCGTCAACATTCCGGGGATGTGGACCCCCCTTGACTTTGCTTGGTCATTCTCTGTGCATCTACCCTTAATTGTCGCAACGCATTGACTTTGTTTATTTTTCAGACTTTGATTTGCGCAAGGCTTCTGACCGACAGGCTCCACCATATCTTTTTTTGTTTATGCCCGCAGTTGGTCTCATGAGTGGGCCAGTCTCACCAGCAGGTCATAGACCCGGCTCGGTCTCTTTAGGCCACCTCTCCCTTTTTTTTTTCTCCTTTTGCAGGCCACAGACAACTAGTTCTCTTAGAGTCTGCAATACGGACTCTCCCCTAAAGGTTCAAGTTATATTCCTTTATTGATCCAATACGATTTAATGTTTGTTATTTCAGTTTGTCTTGTTAACCTTTAGACCAGTGGTTTCCAAACTTTTTTGAATCACGGCGCCCTAGAATATCAGAATTATTTTCACGGCACCCCTAGGCCAAAAATTTCTTATTGAGAAATTTAGAAAGAAATATGACATTAAGTAGATTGCGTTTATATGTCATCCTTAGGGTCAGTTGTGTGGTGAGGTACAAGATTTGCTTCTGTTTGGCCACATATTTTATGACTGGCAGCCACCAGCACTGGTTTTGCCTATTATATTGACCATGAATAATTTGAATTGGTCCAGGCACCCCTGCAAGTGTCCCGAGGCACCCCAGGGAGCCACGGCA
Source organism: Pseudophryne corroboree (assembly GCF_028390025.1). Classification (NCBI taxonomy): domain Eukaryota; kingdom Metazoa; phylum Chordata; class Amphibia; order Anura; family Myobatrachidae; genus Pseudophryne; species Pseudophryne corroboree. The sequence continues at coordinate 768,241,263 of NC_086449.1, read as the reverse complement.
CACAGTTTGGGATCCTCTGCTTTAGACTGTTATCGTGTTATAGGGTCACCTTTGACCTAGTTACTACACGACTGCTTATGTGTTACTGTTTAGAAGTTATGCAGACATGAATAGTATTTTATTCGATGCTTTGCACTTCCCCCCCCCTTCCCCCCTCCGTCTCCCCTTTTTTTCCCTCTTTTATAGATTCCCTCCCTTCCCACCATTAAAGGTAGTACAATGTATCCTTTCCCTACGTTTAGGGAATTTTACAGTGCTGTTGGAACTTTCCGACAGGTTGGGGACCAGAGTTATCTGGTCGCACCGGTTTTGAAACCCACCAGTAATTGCAATTTGTTCATTACTAATACAGGATACAGCGGTCCGTGATCGGGACCCACCTCTTTAGGGTTTACGACCTTATGGGCACTCTCTGTGTTTCTTTCTTTTCGTCCTGTGCTACGGACTTAACTTCTCTCCTTCCCCCCTTCTTCTCGACATTTCTATTCTTGGGTTGGACCCTTGCTATTTTTTTTCACCAGTGCATTCAGAAATTTAGAGCTTATTCCCTCTTTGTCACTCAGTAATGGTTCTGAAATTATTATCAATTAATGTTAATGAGCTGAACTCCCCCAAAAAACTTACTGTGGCTCTCAGCGCGTGTATAAGAGAGAAGGCACATATTGTTTTTTTTTTCAGGAAACCCACCTCACGGGTCTACACACCCAACTAAAAGGCAAGCAGTACTCTCAGACCTTCTGGGCCTCGGCTAATTGTAAGAAAAGGTGGGTCGCGATTTTAATTCACCGCAATATTCCTTTTCTTCACTCTAGAACAATAAAGTACCCGGGAGGGCGTTATGTTTTGATAATTGGTTCCATACGTTCCGAAACCTTCACTCTCGCCTCCATATACGCCCCTAACCAAGATCAGTCCCAATTTTTCCAAGTTTTATTTAAGCGTCTTCAAAAGGTTGCACAAGGTCACATAATTCTAGGTGGGGACTTCAACGCTGCTATTGACCATTCACTGGATAAATCTGGCCCCCCACGTGCTAAGAAGGACATTACCGCTTCTAAGGCTTCTCTCACCCTCTCCTCGTCTCTTAAACAATTGAACTTATGTGACTCATGACGGTTATGCCACTCCTCGGCTCGAGACTACGCACATTATTCAGCCCCTCACCAGCAATACTCACGCATTTACATGCTCCACATCTCTCAATCCACTGCCTCTTTAATTGCGGATGCTGACATATCCCCTTTTACGTGGACTGATCATGCAGGTGTGTATATTTTATTAGACCTCCTCCAGGGCCCTCCACCAACTGACCTTAAAACGACCCTGAAACACCATTTTGAAGAAAATTACACCCCAGACTTCACGCCTGGAATTGAGACACAAACAAGCTTCAACTACTATCGATAAACTTTTTACCAAAATATTAAATGGTCCTACATATGACTACACAGAAATGATGGATGAATTTAGAGACTTTTACAAGTCACTGTATAACCTGCCGACATATTTACTGAACACACCTCTACCTACCATTTCAGATGCACAACTAACGTCGCTAAATGCAGACGTATCACCGGAAGAAGTCACAGCTGCCATCAAGTCCATGCGGTCTTCTGCTGCCCCAGGACCTGATGGCTTCATGACCCAATATTACAAAACCTTTGTACATGAACTCATCCCCCACCTTACCTCTCTATTCAATAACATTAAATGGATCCTCCTTTGCATTGGCCTCCCTGCAAGCAAACATTGTGGTGATCCCAAAACCAGACAAAGACCCACAAAATGCGCCAAATATAGGCCAATTTCATTGCTTAATGTAGACCTTAAAATCTATGCAAAGATCTTGGCAACACGTTTAGCTTCCTATCTTCCTCACCTAATACACCCAGACCAAGTGGGTTTCATCCCAGGTCGTCAAGCATCTGACAACACCAGAAGGGCTATAGATATAATTCACTTTATACACAAGCAGAAACTACCCTCTTTGATCCTTGCACTAGACGCAGAGAAGGCATTTGACCGAATTTCCTAACCTTTTGCCTTCCAAGTCCTCGACAGAATGGGCTTTACCGGTAAATTATCCCAAGGCATCCAAGCGCTATACCAATGCCCTATAGCCACAGTATCTGTTAACTGTCTCACTTCTTCCCCTTTTCAGATCACCAATGGTACTAGACAGGGATGCCCACTTTCCCCCCTAATTTTCGCCTTGGTCATTGAACACCTAGCTGCGAGAATACGTAATAATACTGACATTGCGGGTGTTCGTGTTGGTCTGACTGATCATAAAATTGCCCTATACTCAGACGATGTTCTCTTATCTCTAGGAAACCCGGCGCAATCTTTACATCCCCTTTTATCTGAAATTGACCTCTACTCCCAACTCTCAGGCTATAAAATCAATACTGATAAATCTGAAGTATTAGATTTTTATATTCCAGGACCGACCAAACTAACCCTAGAGGCCTTTTTTCCATGAATTTGGCATAAGAAGAAACTTAAATATTTAGGTATTTTTTTAACACATAGCCATCACCAATTGTTTCAAGCTAACTTCCCCCGTATTTTAGACCAGATTAAAATAGATTTACTCTCATAGTCTTCTCACTTCATTTCCTGGATAGGGAGGATAAATTCAGTTAAGATGAATATACTCCCCAGACTCCTTTACCTTTTTCAGACTCTTCCGATTTTTATCCTGTCCTATGTATTAAAATTTTTGAGATTTCAGTCCTCTCACTTCATATGGGCCAGTAGACATCCAGAATTTGCCTACAACTGCTTCAGCGCCCCACTCACGGTGGAGGACTAGGTATTCCAGATTTCAGAAAATATTATATCGCTGCACAGTTGGCACAATGTGTTCAATGGTGCGGAGCTGAGACAGTGAAGGTCTGGATAGATATTGAGGCTGCTGAGCTGGGCTCTCTTCGATTTCCTCTCTTTTATGGATCTTAAGATCTAGCCGTCCTAAAAGTGTGGTTTCTCATCCGATTGTGTCTCGTTCTTTGTCAATCTGGGATTATGCAAATAGAAAACATAGCTTGGCTCCCTTTCCCTCCCCTGTTATTCCACTCCTCCATAATCCGGCATTTCCTCCGGGAATGCACAATACAGCATTTCTTTCATGGAAATACAGCGGCATTCTGTTCCTTAATGATATTTCTAAAGACAAGAGTTTCCCCCAATTCTCTCAAATTCAAGATAATAACTACATACCGACTAAACACTTTTTCCAGTATTTACAAATTAGGCACTTTCACTACATTGAAACATACACTCACTAATAGGCCGCTATCTGCTTTTGAAGCATTGTGCCTCAGACACTCCTCCACTAGGGGACTGATTTCTTTTATCTATACACTGCTCTCAAGATGGCTCCACACCCCCACAACCTCCCTATGAAAAAGCCTGGGAAACGGATCTTAACACTACTCTCGCTAAGGACGAGTGGTCAGAGATCTGGGACAATGCGGCCTCTATCTCTATATGCGTCAAAATAAAAGAGAACATCTATAAGTTATTATATCGGTGGTACTATGTCCCCTCCAGACTTAGTAAGTTCTATCCTTATACTTCCGATAGGTGTTGGAGAGGGTATAACTTAGAGGGCTCATTTATGCATATATGGTGGTCTTGCCCCAAGATAGCTAGCCTATGGAATGAAGTCGTCAACTTCATAGCGATCCTATTGCATATCTCCATTCCAAATGACCCCAAATATGTTCTTTTACCACTAGATATTCCAACATTATCCAAACATCAAAATAAATTAATGCGCCATGTGATCTCTGCTGTCACTTGCCAAATTGCAATGGACTGGAAGCAATTAGCTGCCCCTTCTCTACAGAGCTGTTAGGAGTAGCTACAGGGTAAAAGGACCCTAAGACCGTGGACTTGGTGACCTCCGGGTCGGGGGTGTGTGTGAGAATGTGAGGCCCCCAGAAGAGAGAGCAGCTGGAGAAGTGTTGTCAGAGGGAGTAATCCAGGTTTCTGTAATGGCCAGGAGATGCAGGGAGTTGGAGATGAAAAGGTCATGGGTGGGGAGTGGACCAGTTTATTACAAACAGATTTGGCATTCCAAAGGGCACAGGATAGGTGTGAGTTTGTGGGAGAGATGCAAATGAGATGGTATAGTGTTGGTGTAGGCTTCTATGTTAGGAGGGGAAACTGCAGAAGGAGGGCAGGGAGGGACTGCAGAGTGATGTAGATGTTGGAGAGGTGAAGTGACAGAGACTGGAAAGAGGGATTTGGGCTGAGTGGTGGGGTAGTAGGAGTATGGTGGGGCAGAGGTAACTGAAAGTGGGGTGAGGGGAAGGGAAGCAGAGGGGTGGACTGGATACAGAGGAGGGGAGAAAGTAGGAGATGTAGGAGACTAGGGGGGAAGGGTATGGGAGGATGGAGCAAAATAAAGGATTAGGTAGACAAGGAGTGATGAAGAGGTTTGATAAAAACCTGGACATAGGCCCTCATTCCGAGTTGTTCGCTCGTTATTTTTCATCGCATCGCAGCGATTTTCCGCAAACTGCGCATGCGCAATATTCACACTGCGCCTGCACCAAGTAAATTTGCTAAGAAGTTTGGTATTTTACTCACGGCATTACGAGGTTTTTTCTTCGTTCTGGTGATCGTAGTGTGATTGACAGGAAGTGGGTGTTTCTGAGCGGAAACTGGCCGTTTTATGGGGGTGTGTGAAAAAACGCTGCCGTTTCTGGGAAAACGCGGGAGTGGCTGGAGAAACGGTGGAGTGTCTGGGCGAACGCTGGGTGTGTTTGTGACGTCAAACCAGGAACGAAACTGACTGAACTGATCGCAGTGGCAGAGTAAGTGTCGAGCTACTCAGAAACTGCTTAGAAATTTCTATTCGCAATTTTGAGAATCTTTCGTTCGCAATTCTGCTACGCTAAGATTCACTCCCACTAGGCGGCGGCTAAGCGTGTGCAATGCTGCTAAAAGCAGCTTGCGAGCGAACAACTCGGAATGAGGGCCATAGTGTGGATGAAATAAGAGGGTGTTAAAAAACTTGGAAAAGGAGACTGTATGATAGAGACAGAACAGTAGAATTGCAGGAGTGCAGGTAAATGTGCGGTGTTGTTAAATGTGTATGTTCAACGACAATTATAAAGTTTCAAGCAAAATTTAAAGTGAACATAATAAGATTGCGTAAGTAGAGTTTAAAAGTAGACTGTTAGAATTGAGAGATTGTGAGAGTAGGGAAAAAGCAATGGTAATGCAGACAGAACTTTCAAAAATATGTAGATGCAAAATTACATTGGTACAGCTGAGAATTCAGATGTTTGTGGTAAACTGAAAACATAATTATGAGTAGTTGCAGATGAAGTGGAAAGGTCTTGCAGTGTTCCTAACACAGATTTGTTATAAGTGTCCAGGTTACTTAGACTGGAGTTGTTTGATGTGTAGAGGGTAAGCGGTTAGCATACCGTTCGTTGGAATCCCGGCTGTCACAATACCGATGCTGGCACCATACCGCCACCAGTATACCAGCAAGGTAGTTGATTCCCACTCTGTGGGTGTCCACGACACCCACAGATGGAAAATAGAACCTGTGGCGAGCGTAGGTTGCCACCGAGCCCGCACCATGGCAAGTACAGCGAGCCCACAAGGGGCTTTGTTGCGCTCGCTCCCCTGCCGGCACTCTACCTCTCAGGATGCCGATGTCAGTATGCTGACGTTCGGCATCCCGTGCGGTGGTAATACATACCAAACCCGTGTAGAGTAAGTGGACTCACATTTGTTGTTTGCAAACAGTCCTTCAGTGTTCCAGATTTTGTGTTCTCCTTCTGTTTGCTCTTGGTTTAACATCGGTCTAACGTCGAAATTATGTTTAAAATATTCGCTATCCTTTGAATTGATGTTATATAGTAAATTAATAAAATATCCAGCAATATAAAAAGTAATAAAGTTAGTTTGGGTTAAATATGTAAAAGAAAGCACAGTGCACAGGCCCCTTGCCCACAAAAGGGAGAGACGTACAGCAGAGTCTTGATGTACAACTGATGGGCGGAAGTGACGCACTGCCCTTCTACATGCGTGTCAGTGCCGGAAGCCCTGATTCATAGTATAATTGGCAGGCAGAAGTGATGTAATGCGTTCCACCGCCATTTCTACAACCTCTGTCTTCTTGCTCATTTGTTTTATTTGCTTATTTATTTACGTAGAGTTAGTGCTCCCAATATTTTGCTCATTTGTCTTCTTGCTCATTTGTTTTATTTACTGTTGTTTTATGAAACTGACCTTTTTTCCATGTACAGGAAGTGATGTCATGTTCCTCAGCTTACATGTGACCACTTACTTTTACCATAAATATCCTGTGTGACCCACACTAAACATCCCCTTGATGAAGTCCTCACTTTAGGATGAAAAGCGTTGGGTGAGGGACTTGATGCTCACCCATGGACTTCCCATAGCAGACAGATAAGCTGTTTTTATATTTTAATCTTGTACATTTGACACCTGTATTTGCGACTGGATTGTGTATATTAAAACTGTATTTTTTTACTCAACTTACTCTATAATGTTTACTGGGACCAGCAGTGTTCCTAATTATGAGTGTCTGTGAAAACAGTTTGAAAACAGTACATTCTATGTAGTTTTGTTTATTTACATGTTTTCGCATCTAAGAGTCATCAGCCTGAAGATGCTTCTTTAAGCTAAGTTGCTGCCATCATTACCACTGTGTCTACACAATTCACAGTGTGTTTTTATTAAGTTTAATATACCAGACACTAGTAGGCGCTCTTATTCACTCCATTTTCTCTTATATTCATTCACGTACTGTGCAAGAGCTGCCAGTCATTTACCTCTGAGGTGTGTCGTGTTTCTTCAGCAAAGGTTTTAAGAAATTAGTATTCTTAAATCACTAATTAGTGTGTCTTATTAGGTTAATCTGATGCACTGTCCTTCATTTTTTGCGATTATTCTTCATTACTGTATAGCTGCCGGTTATCTTTAGACACCATCACCATGTTTAGACATAGAGGTCTGGAAAAAAGAACTGAACTCTGCCAAAGGATTTTTAACGAAGAAAATCAGTTAGCACAACAGACTGTTTCACAGACTGATGACTTGGATGAACTATTCTGGGAAACAGAGAGACTCTTAACAAAGGAAATAAAAACCTGGTGGGAAATAAGAGGATTAGAACATTATCTAACAGCTAACAGGATCCCTAGGGGACTACAGATTCTAAAGAATCCCACTTTTGGAGCAGAGGACCAAGGTTTCATCACAAGTTGGGATAAATTCTTACATGAGTGTTCCACTAATTTTATGAAACCCATCATCACTGAGATAACAAAATTACTCCAAAAATTAGAGGAAGACCTGAAATTGAAAGAAACCCTACTGTTACCCCACCAAGATAAAGAGACATTCAAAGCAAACGACTTGACCTTAACTAGAAAACTTGAACGGATCAAAGAGGAAGTGATAAAAGGGAAAGAGAAAAAGTTCCAACGGGATAAACAGGATTATCTCAATAACAAACTAAAGAACTGGAGCAGATTCCACACAAATAGAATGGAGAAGATTCCCGTCTATCAAGATCCCATAAGCAGAGGATGGAAAAACACACCTCACCAACCTAAAATGAGACAGATCTTTGGAGCACAACAGCCAAAAACCTACACACCACGACAAGGAAGACTCGCCACGAATAATAGGTTTTCCGTATTACAGAGACAAGATTCCAAAAGTGATTCAGATTTTTTATCTCCAGACTACAATATAGCCAACCCACAATCCCAGAGGAAAACATTCTTCAGGGAGAGGTTCAAGAAATCTTCACCAGCAAAAAGAACCCTCCAAGAAGAAGAGGAACTTGAGGCAGTGGTTAAAAGAACCGTAAAAAGGAGATAACAACCAATGTAGAAGCTAGTTCCAATGGAATATTCAACCTCTCATAACACCATTTTAATAAATCCGAAATATCTCTGATAAGCAAAGGACTAAAATTCGCACCTACAAACCAAATGAATAAATTCAACACTTTCATAGACCTCAAAAAGTTCATTAGAACCCTTACACTCAAAAGACATTTTGCTAAAAAAAAGAGACTGACACAACTACAAGCATTGAATCCAAATCAAGCCTGAAGAGGAAATCCAAGTACAATCCCCCTGGAATCGAAAGGACACTACATAACTGTATTCCATGATCTAGTCAAGAAGGACTTATGTGATCAAGAGCTGCCACCCATCAAGCAAAAGAATCTGAGGAACCACGAAAAGCATGCTTTAAAAAAACTTTAAAATAATTCTGAAATTGTAATCAAACAGGTCGATAAGGGAGTAGGAGTGGTAATTCTGGATAGATCAACGTATGAACAAGAGGCAGTGACACCAACTCCTACAAGAAAGTACAAGATCCCACCTCAAAATACACAGATGAACTAAGAATTTTGATAGTACACTACCTACATTGTTACGTCTTGGACAAAGAGGAGTATCAATTCCTCATGACAGCCTCTCCAATTATTCCAATATTTTACTTCTTACCGAAGTAACACAAAATGCTGATAAATCCTCCAGGTAGACCTATAATCACAGGGATCGATTCCCTCACGTCCCACTTATCTGAGTATATAGATGTCTTTCTCAGCAAGTACATCATGGGACTACCATCCTACCTCAAGGACACTAATAGTGTATTAGAAAATCTTAAAAATGAAACTTGGAAAGAAACCTACTGGTGGGTCACAATAGATGTTGAAAGCCTATACACCTGCATCATCCATGAGATCGGAATCGCTGCATGCAAAAAGTTCCTTGACAGAGACACTGGGCTAACTATTGTACATAAAAAGCCATATGTGATTTTATCAGATTTATCATAAGCCACAACTACTTCAAGTTTCAGGAGTGCTTCTACTTGCAGATATGTGGAACAGCTATGGGGACGATTTTCACCCCCAGCTTTGCAAATCTTCTAATGGGCAGCTGGGAAGAAGAAAATATACACTCAAATAACCCATTCATTAATCAACTGGTAGTATACAAAAGGTACATCGACGACATTCTAATTATTTGGGATGGTACAGAATCCTCCTTCCTCGACTTCTTCCAAAATATGTCACATAACCAATTTAACTTGAAATTTACCCAGAAACATGATAAAGACAAGATTGAATTTTTGGATTTAATACTTTCATTAAAAGAGTCCAAGATCACCACCTGCAATTATATAAAGAAGGTTTACACTAACAGTTATTTGCTTTATAAGAGCTGGCATCAAAAAAATTGGAAAACAAACATCCGATACTCTCAATTCCATCGATTACAGAGAAATTGCAGTCTAAAAGAAGAACAGGATCATCAGCTAAAACTGTAAGAAAAATAAAAAATAAATAATTTCTCTCCAGATGCAGTCACATTTACCAGCACCCATGTTGAATCAGTTCCAAAATGTATTATCAATGGCTTGTGGGACTAGAATGCCAAGCTCCATCATGCTGAATGGGGTTTTCTGGCTTATATTTTTGGTATTAGAAAAAAAAGGATATACCCAGATGTATTCGGGCGCTACATGAATGAGGTGCCTTGCTAAGCTGCAGCCAAATTTAGAGGGAAGTCACTCCCACTATAGCAGAAAAATACAACAAAGTAGAGGCTGTGCTCAAAATTGGAAAGAACGGCGGTAACTATTTACCAAATTTATCAGTTAAAAAGAACAATTTAATAAAAGCCACATTAATATACATTTGACAACATACAACATGAATTCATGTAATTTAAAAATAAATGGATTACCCTGAATACTGGGTCAGGATGTGTATTAATAATACAGTAGGAGTCAGTTCCAAAGAATGCCCTTTGTTGCAAAAGAATCCAGTGTGCAAGATCAGGAACATCTGTTATTCCAGCTCTGATAGATTTTATCATATATCACAAAATTACTATTTAATAACCCCAAAGAGTTTTTATTCCTCCCACTACCTGTCACTAGCGCTATGTTCCACATTAGGTGGAGCACGGAGTTTGTTGCACTGTATTCATCCCTCCTATTGCCTGTCATCAGCGCTGCATTCCACATTAGGTGGAGCGCGGCGTCCGTTGCCTGGCACCCAGCGCTGCGCTCCACGGAGCACTGGGTTGCTTCCGGGTTTGGGAAACAACATGGGCTCTTGGTGATTCACCTGCAAAATCACGTGGTCGGAGGCGGTTATGTGACTGCAGGCGGGATGCCAAGAGCCCTGTAGTTCTCATGCTGATTGGTCAGTAACCATCATGTGATCGGAGATAATCACATGACTGAAAGCTTACATTTATATATTTTTTTTATAAGAGTTATAAGCCTCGTTTTTCAGAATAAAGTTAATATTAAGATATATGAAAGAGATTGCCTTCTGGTTTTAGTAGATATTAATTTTATGATATATGATAAAATCTATCAGAGCTGGAATAACAGATGTTCCTGATTAACCCTTAATTATAAGGGTTGTCGAAGTCAAAAATATTACATAGAAAGAACATACAAACTCTACACACATATAAGTCGCTATACTTGCAAATACGCGCAGTGAGCACAGCAATATATGGTAACACACGCATTTACACGGACATGCCACAGAGATGGATTTGACACTTATTTCGTACAGTACATAATTATAATATCAAGCGCCAGACATCATGATGATTTAAAATTATATAATGAAGTAATGTCATGTATGTGTATTATTTGAATGAAGCAAGATACACCTGTCATATTTTGATATTTAAGCAACCAGATTACTGTGTAGATTCATTTGATACTTGCTATTAAGTTGTAGGACATTGCAACAAATAGTTATGATTAAATGTATGAAAGCTAAAATCACTCTTATTAGTACAATGGCCAGGAAACTCATGCCAGCCCCTTTTGATGTCTGATTTGGCTGAACCTGTTTAGCATACGAACAGAACAGTGACTCATCATGAATGAGAAAGTTCCCTCCCCCAAACTAGATAACACATTGCTGATCACACAGGTGTTAGTTGCTTTTTTGTCTCAGACGATGATGGAGATGCTGTCTGCCCAGTTCCTGCATGATTTTACAGAGAGAGAGAAAGAGTGATATGGAGGGACAAATTTATATGAGAAAGATATGGTAATTGTATCGCTGGCCTGTAACTGTATGTATTTTGTATTAACTGATTACTGTATGAGTTGTAACCATGTAACTATAGGTATACAGTACATTGTAATATATTGAATCCATATCCTTTTAATAACAAATATATACATCAATGAGCTTTGGAACTCAGATAATGTGTGGGTGTATTGTTTTCTCTTATGGGATGCAGTGTTTTGCTATGTATAGTGCACATTCATGGCACATGGTAATAAGAGGTGCAGGTGTTTACAATATATATTAGAGTAGGCATGTTAAATATTTGTGAGAAAGCAATTTGGTATTTGCAGGGTATATAAAGCTTATCAGTTGGATATTTGACTTATGCTCCTGAGGAAGCTGGCAGTCACGAGACCAGCGAAACGCGTTGAGCTGCACCTTGCAGGACCACAAAGTGCTGTACCCTTCCATCCACATCTCTGGCGACATTCATGGACTCTTTTGTATCCACCGGATAAATTCCAACACAAGTACTTTCAAACCCGGATCCATCCCTGTTTTGCCATTTGGATCTCCGCTATAAATGAGATACCTAGGGGACTGTTCCAGAAAAGTCTGGTAGCAATCTACTCAACAATTGAACTTGTGGGCATATGTGGAATTGAGTCCTAGTCAGATTTTCTGGACATTGCAATACAGAAGGGACAACCAGTGGTATTTTTAACAATATAAGACTTTTTTTTAGCAATTGGTTTGTTTTATTAATGAGGAGTAGAAAAAACCTCTTTCTTATGAATATAAAATAAATTGTTTGTTTATACATTTAAAAAAAAAAGTATTGGTGAAACGGTCTTTTATTATTTGAAGTAACAGCCGGCGCCAGTATTTACCCATTTTCTCTTTATATATCTATAAGGGAATTGACCTTCCCTATACGGGCTGCCACTGACAGCACACTCTATATATATATTTCATTGTCTTGTATTAATACATAGGTTATTGAGTGCTGCAGTCATGAGCTGTTTTTCAAATTTAAATGAACGTAACAACAGAAGGCAATCTTATTGGTCTCACTTAGATGAACCTAGATTGGAAGTTTCTGTGTCTGATGAAACAGATATCATTAAGAAATTTCATAAACTGGAGGATTTACGTAAAGCGGAATCAAGAAATTGGTTGGATAGCATTAACCTCCAACAATATCTAGATAAGAAAATGATCCCTAGAGGACTTCGCTTATTTAAACCCTTGATATTTCAAAATGATGTGGAATATCAGAGAGAATATGATCAACTACTAGACAATTGCTCATTTGCATTGATTGGATTAATCATCATCATACTGATGAGAGGCTGAAAAAGAAAGATAAGATAATAAGATAATAATGAGATAATAAATTATAAAATTATCAAATATGAACGCAACATCATGGAAACAAAACAAAGAAAGTTTAGGAGGGATCTATTAGATTATGAGAATAATAACGTAAGAAAATTTAAAGAGAGAAAGAAACAGAATGACAGTGAAGTTGAGGAAAGACAGGATGATTACAAGGGATTAAGGAGGAGAAATTGGGCACAAACCAATAGATGTGAGAATCAGAATTATTCCAATACTCATCCTAACAAAATACAGAACAGTATGAGAGAGAATACAACGATTGGGACAGAAAAAGGAGGGTTGATTATCAGAATAAGAGACCATACCCCTATAAAGCTAATTATAGAGACAGTCCTAAGGATAAGGAAAGGAATGAAACTAGGGGGGGCATTTTTGGGGGGCATGCCAAAAAACAAAAGTTCAGGATGCTTTAAATACCAACATGTGGGGGACACCAAAAAGAAGAAGAGATTCAAACCAAGAGAAGGAAGAGGGGGGCGACATAGGAAAGGAAAAATCCAAGGAGAATATAGATGGAACTAAAATTGTCCAGACCAGCGGACAAAGTGTGTTTAATCATTCGGCCAGAGACTTAAATAGCTCAGAAATCTCTCTCTTGGAGAGAGGTCTCAAATTTGCTCCAACAAGTGAACCTAATATGTTTGATCTTTTCGTTGAATTAAACCGCTATGTCCATACCATGTGTAGGAAAAAAATATTTTGCAAATAAAAAATGATCTAGGGAAAATGATCTGTCTGCTCCGATAGTCCTAGATAGCAATGATGATATCCTATTGGCCTCATTGGAGGAACTATGGGAGCAAAATCATACAGGAAAATATCAGATACAAAAAATATATGTGACAGAGAACTTACCAAGTTTAAAAATAAATCAGAGTTCTTTCCAATATATGCAAAAAGTAGTTGCATTGAATCTTTTTATAAGACAACATTGGAAGACTCTAAAGATTTAGTAGGACGACAACAAAGTAATCCTAAATCTTCATCTAACCTCACTAGACAGGAGAAAATGGCACTTAAGAATCTCACACAAGACAGTACTTTAGTCACAAAGGAGGCGGATAAGGGTGGAGGTCTTGTTATCATGAACAAAACAGATTATATTAGTGAGGCCAATCGACAATTTGGCGATCAGAAATTCTATCAAACTTTGGAGAGAAATCCCACGCAGGCCTTTCTAAAGGAACTAAAAGTAATGTTGGATTCGGCACTGTTATCGAGGGTCATATCCAAGGAAGAATATGGTTTCCTACTACCCCAATTTCCCACCTCTCCCACATTTTATTTTCTTCCTAAAATTCACAAATCCCTCACAGCACCTCCTGGTAGACCAATTATTTCGGGTATAGGGTCCATTACTTCTAATCTATCATTTTATGTTGATTCTTTTCTTCAACCGCATGTCTCTGTGCTGAGGTCGCATCTTAAGGACACAACAGATTTCCTTAACAAAATCCGTACTATACAATGGAAAGATACCTATCAATTTCTGACGCTCGCTGTTCAGGCATTATACACACATATTCCTCACTCTGTAGGAATTAATGTGATTTCAAGAAAATTGTTGTTGGATGGGGACCTCAGCACAAAGCACCAGGTGTTTCTTCTTGACTCTATTTCATTTATACTCTCTCACAATTATTTTTTCTTTCTTAGCACATACTATTTACAAGTGATTAGGATGGCCATGGGGACCAGGTTCGCCCCCAGCTATGCCAACCTATACATGGGAGATCTTGAGGACTCACATGTGTGGTGCAGCTGCTGGGAGGGGAACCTGGTTTTCTATGCCCATTATATTGATGATCTTTTTATTATTTGGTATGGGGATCTGTCTAGTATCTCTTCGTTTGTTTCTTATCTTAATCACAACACATATAATTTATCTTTCACATTCACTCACAGTAGGGAACATATAGACTTCCTGGATGTGACCCTCGAGATTGTAGATAATCAAATTGTTACATCAAATTATATAAACCCTGTTAGTACACATTCATATTTACATTATGAGAGCGCACATCATGCCCCGTGGAAACGTAATATCCCTAAGGGGCAGATGATGCGACTCAGACGTAATTGTTCTAATCTTGACACATTTTCAATACAGGCTAACGAATTAATGGATTTGCTGAGACGAAGAAAATATCCAGAAAACTTATTGAAGCAAGCCTTTGATGAGGTTTATCATATGGATAGAACTAAACTTCTTATTCCTAAAATTGAAGACAAAGTAACTAGGAACAAAAAAAACAATACTAACAGTGAGAGACAATTAGCTTTTATATGCAAATACAACAATTCGGCACAGGAAGTAAAATCTATTATTTCTAAAAATTATAGAGTCTTGAAACAAGACCGGACCCTTAATCAAATACTACCTTCCATACCTTTAGTGGTTTTTAAGATCAATAAATCCTTAAAATTGATATTGGCTCCTAGTTATTTGAACCCTAATGAGAGGAAAAAAGAGATACCTGTGGGATGTGAGTGGTTACCAGTTAAACCTATGGGGTGCTTTAACTGCGGAAAAACCCGCTGTATAACATGCACCCATATGCCTAAAAAAACACTCCTCTTGACCTTACCAGGTAATAACGAGAAATGCAAGCTAAAATCTTTTATGAACTGTGACACTAAATTTGTCATCTATTTACTAACTTGTGGTTGTGGCCTCCATTATGTGGGGAGGACCACTAGGCCTATTCATGTTAGATTTATGGAGCACCACAGTAATATTATTAAAAAATATGAAAAACACAGTGTATCAAGACATTCACACAGGTTCATTTAGGAGACCCTAAGAGTCTATCTTTAGTTTGTATTGAACATATTGCCCCTACACCTAGAGGGGGAGATAGGTTCAACAAGTTCTGCTGTAGAGAAATCTACTGGATGTTGAAATTTGGCTCTCTATACCCAGATGGGTTAAATGAGAGCATTGAGCTAAATACAATACAATAAGTAGTATGGGATATTTAGAGATTTCAGTCGATCTCTCAAAAAATAAAAAATTGACATCTGTCGCACGGCACTTCCACTATCATCGTGGGAGTAAACCAAATGACTTGAAAGCTTTTGGGCTAGAGAAAATTAGCTTGGGAATACGTGGTGGTGACCTCATGAAGGAGCTACTCAGACATGAATCCGAATGAACTTTCAAACTGGACTGTCTAGCACCAAAAGGCATGAATGAATACATCAACTATGCAGTTTTTCTATAATTCCCAAAACACACTTTACTAATTAACTAAAATATATTCGCATCATTACATACCATTTACTATTCTTTCATATTCTGTAGTCCCTATACTTTTTCTTTTCCTTCACTTCTGCGCACTTAGCCATCATCCGCCCAAATAATTGGAACCTTATATAATTTGTTAACACCTGCTTAAGCTACTCACACTCACACGTTACCCTATTTAATCCCATACCCGTCTCACGCACACAGCTCTTTAATAACTCAATCATTATTATTATGTCATCTAATTTACTACCTACTTTCAGTGACCTTCCCCTTTCTTCTTACCTTATTTCTGTTATGCACACCAGTGCCAGCAGGAATGTACTGGTGTCTGAACGGATAGGGATGCAAAACAAATGAACTCACAGACAGACTGGGGAATATGACATTACATACACAGAAGGTGATAGAGTAAGAAAATAAACACAAAGTGAACAGAGAAGCCCAAAGGCTCAGAAACTGGGTGTCTCCATAGTATTAGGAATGCTCAGATGGAAAGAAGCGAGATGTTGTGATTTAATGCGTAGAGAACCCGAAATGCTGTTGCTAAGGGCAACAGCAAAACCCTAAAGGGTTACCAACGGGTGTGGCAGTAAACTCCTTGGTCAGAGATGGAATAATAGACACAAGGAGAGTCCCCACAATCCTAGTCCTCACTTGCAGTGCACCGGTTCAGCTTACTGCCACTAAACTGACACCTGGACACCTTGCACAGTGAGAAAGGATTTTGGCAGGCAAATCTGAGAATACAGCCGCAAACTTGCTAGGTTCACAGAGTAGCAAAAGAACACCAGCAGGTTAAATGACTGACTCCAGTCTTACTGCTAGGTCTGGATCGGCAGAGTGTAGTACCAGATCCCAAGGCCTATTTGCAGTAAGCAACAAGCAAATACAAAGTTACACAGTACTAGCTAACTTTCAGGAACTGACTAACCAACAAAGATTCAGCAGCATCTGCCCAACCTGAGAAGAGGGTTTATATAGCAGGTGCTGTCCACGCCCCACTCAGACCTCACAGACTGTGAGCACAAAACCCAGCACCGGATCCCCTGCCATGCACAGAGCTTGCAACCACTGCACAGCAAAAGACCCGAACCGGAGTATCAGCTGCGCTCAGGTTACTCCGCTAGCACTTGCCTCCCGGTTGCCATGACGACGTGGCAGCACAGGGCAGGAGACCCTAACAGTACCCCCCCTCTGACGAGGGGTCAAAGAACCCCTACCACCGTGTTTATCGGGGAACTGCGAGAAGAAAGAGCGTATCAGTCTGGGGGCATGAAGATCACAACTGCGCACCCACGACCGCTCCTCCGGGCCATACCCCTTCCAGTGCACCAAAAATGACAGCCAACCCCGAACCATCTTGGAGTCAAGAATCCTTTCAACAACAAACTCCCTCTGGCCACGTATCAGAAGAGGGGAAGGTCTTCCACTGGAAGAAGGATTACTAATCGCCCGTTTCAAAAGGGAACAATGAAATGTTTTATTGATACCCAAAGAACGGGGCAGATCTAACTGAAATGCCACCGGATTGATAACCCTGGTGATCTTATAAGGGCCGATGAACCGGGGGCCTAACTTATGAGATGGCTGTCTCAACTTTAAATTCTTGGTAGACAACCAGACGAAGTCTCCTAATTTGAAGCTGCAGGGTCTCTTCCGCTTATCAAAAACCCTTTTGGTCACTAATGACACAGACACAAGGGCTTCCTTCACTTTCCTCCAAATACCCCTAAGGACCGAAACCACAGAGGAACCACCAGGCGTGGAGTCCAGGGGGTCAAAAGAATTGGCCTTAGGATGATGCCCATACACACAAAGAAAGGGAGAGATCCCTGTAGCAGAGTGAGCCGCGTTGTTATAGGCAAACTCTGCCATGGACAGATGAGCAACCCAGTCAGTCTGACACTTGGAGACATAACACCTGAGGAACTGCTCCAAGGACTGGTTCACCCTTTCAGTCTGCCCATTTGACTGTGGATGGTAGCCTGACGACAAGCTGACAGAAATCTGGAGATCGGAACAAAATGCCCTCCAGAATTTGGCCACAAACTGGGATCCGCGGTCAGAGACCACATCAAGTGGCAACCCGTGGAGGCGCACAACATGCAGCATAAATAATTCAGACAGGCGTCTGGCCGATGGCAGCCCAACCAGTGGAAAGAAGTGCACCATCTTCAAAAATCTGTCAACGACAACCCAGATGGCTGTCATCCCCGAGGATTTGGGCAAATCCACCACAAAATCCATTGAAATGTGGGTCCATGGCTTAGATGGAATAGAGAGTGGATGTAATGGGCCAACAGGAACCCCTCTAGGAGTTTTATTTCGGGCACAGATGTCACATGCCCGAACCCACTGATCCACATCCCTAGCCACCGAGGGCCACCACACCGCCCTAGATAGCAACTCCCGAGTTCTGGCAATACCCGGGTGACCTGCCGACTTCTTGGCATGGAATTCGAGGAACACTCGCTGTCTTAAACTAGGAGGCACAAACAAAAGACCTACCGGAAGGTCTGGAGGAGCCTGCTCCTGTGCTCTAAGGACTAATGACAAGAGGTCCTGGGTAATGCCCACTTTAATACATGATGGGGACACAATGGGCAATGGCTCCTCGGTGGTCTCCTGGATTGGAGCAAAACTCCGCGAGAGCGCATCAGCCTTGATGTTTTATGACCCAGGACGATATGTTATCAAAAAATTAAAGCGAGCAAAAAACAAAGCCCATCGTGCCTGCCTGGCATTGAGGCGCTTCGCTGACTCTAAATATGCCAAATTCTTATTGTCGGTAAGAATTGAGACCACAAACTTAGCCCCCTCAAGCCAGTGTCTCCACTCCTCGAGTGCATCCTTAATAGCCAACAATTCCCGGTTACCCACGTCATAATTCATCTCGGCAGGTGAAAATTTACGGGAAAAGTAAGCACAGGGATGAAGGCGATTATCAGACACGCCCATCTGAGAGAGCACTGCCCCAATACCCATCTCAGAGGCATCCACCTCCACCACAAAAGGACGCTCTGGATCTGGGTGTCGCAGCACCTTGGCCGAGACAAATGCCCTTTTGAGATGGGCAAAAGCCGCTTTGGCCTCACAAGACCAGTGAGCATCATCCGCCCCCTTCTTAGTGAGTGCCACCAAGGGCGCCACTATAGACGAAAATCCAGCGATAAATCGTCTATAAAAATTTGCAAAGCCCAGAAAACGCTGAAGCGCCTTCAAACTAGTGGGCTGCACCCAATCCAGGACTGCCTGTACCTTGGAACCCTCCATTTGGAAACCTTCTGGGGAGATAATATATCCTAGAAATGCGATTTGCTGAACTTCAAATTCGCACTTCTCCAGCTTCGCCCCAAGCCGGTGGTCTCTGAGTTTCTGGAGGACTAAGCGTACATGCTTCCGATGTTCCTCCAGGGAATGGGAGAAGATTAGGATGTCATCTAAGTATACAACTAAGAATCTATCCAAATATTCCCTGAGCACATCGTTCATGAAGTCCTGGAAGACTGCTGGGGCATTACAGAGCCCAAAAGGCATCACCAAATATTCATAATGCCCTGAGTGGGTATTAAAGGCAGTCTTCCATTCATCCCCCTCTCTTATTCGGATTAGATTGTACGCACCGCGTAGGTCAATCTTAGAAAAAATGGTGGCAGTACGAAGCTGGTCAAACAAGACCGAAATGAGAGGCAGTGAGTATGAGTTTTTAATCGTCATACGGTTCAATTCCCTGAAGTCGATGCAGGGTCGCAACGAACCGTGCTTTTTACCCACGAAGAAGAACCCCGACCCAACTGGAGACTGTGAAGGTCTGATAAATCCCTTAGCCAAGTTCTCCTGAATGTACTCTGCCATAGCCTGAGTCTCAGGACGTGACAGGGAGTACAACCTGCTCTTGGGAAGCTTAGCATTCGGCAACAAATCAATGGCACAGTCATAGGGGCGATGGGGAGGTAGTACCTCTGCAACTTTTTTGGAGAACACATCCGAAAAATCTGCATAACATCCTGGCAATCCTGGCAAACTTAGCTGCGAAAGCCTGACTGGAAGGCTCAAGCAACTCCTGAAACAATCAGTACCTCAACTAAGAATCTCCCCAGAGACCCAGTCAAATTGAGGATTGTGGACCCTTAACCAGGGCAACCCCAACACCAATGGAGCAAAAGTACAGACAGTCACATTAAAGGACAATTTTTCAGAGTGTGTGGCTCCAATAAACAAAGAAATCTGGCTAGTGCAAGAGGTAATTTTACCCTGGGATAATGGTTCCCCGTTTAACCCACAGATCTCAATTTCTGATGCCAAGGGTACTAAGGGAACAGAGTGTTCCAGGTCGAATTGGCGGTCCATAAAAACCCCGTCGGCCCCACTGTCCACAAAGGCCTCAGTCTTGACAGTTTGACCGAGGACCTTCAAGGTCACCGAAATGATAAAAGTCTTCTTGGGAAATTCTGACTTCTGGCCTGACAGGATATTTCCCATCACCCTCAGGCCCTGAAGTTTTCCGGCTTTTCTGGGCATGATACTACCACATGACCTTTATTCCCACAGTATAAACACAAACCCTGCTGTCTCCTCCGCGTCTTCTCACGCGAGGAGAGGCGGGTAGCCCCAATCTGCATAGGCTCCTCAGAAAATTCCTCAGAGTCTGAGGTTCCCTTGGGAAAGAAGGAAACCTCGGTCTCCCTTTCAAGCCTACGCTCTCTCAGCCGTCTATCCACCCGGATGGATAACTGCATGAGCTGATCCAAGCTATCAGGCAAGGGATATTGTACCAGTTGGTCTTTTATCTGGTTAGAAAGACCTCTTCGGTACTGGTGTCTCAGGGCTGGGTCATTCCACTGGGTATCATGGGCCAACCTCCGAAACTCCGTACAATAAACCTCAACTGGCCATCGCCCTTGCTTAAGGATCGAAATCTGAGCCTCGGCTGAGGCTGTCTTGTCAGGGTCATCATACAACATGCCCAGTGCCGTAAAAAAAGCATCAACACTTTTAAGCGACGGACAGTCAGGCTGCAACCCATATGCCCAGACCTGTGGGTCTCCTTGTAGCAAGGAAATCACTATGCCCACCCGCTGAATCTCTGACCCAGAAGACTGAGGCCTAAGCCGGAAATATAGCTTGCAGCTCTCCTTGAAACAAAAGAACTGCGAGCGATCTCCAGAAAAACGATCCGGGAGATTTACTTTTGGCTCCTTAACCCCTGAAGTTGCTACTGGTGCTGCTGCGGGAGCTACGCCAGCGGCCTGCGAGGTGTGCATTTTAATGGACAAATCATTAAATTGTCGAGTCAGGACCTGCACCTGATCGACCACCTGTTGCAAAGTATTTTGAGGGGTATGCTCCATATTCCCACAAAATTTCAACAGGAGTATTAGGCTGCTGAATATGTTATGCACACCAGTGCCAGCAGGAATGTACTGGTGTCTGAACGGAGAGGGATGCAAAACAAATGAACTCACAGACAGACTGGGGAATATGACATTACATACACAGAAGGTGATAGAGTAACAAAATAAACACAAAGTGAACAGAGAAGCCCAAAGGCTAAGAAACTGGGTGTCTCCCTAGTATTAGGAATGCTCAGATGGAAAGAAGCGAGATGTTGTGATTTAATACGTATAGAACCCGAAATCCTGTTGCTAAGGGCAACAGCAAAACCCTAAAGGGTTACCAACGGGTATGACGACGTGGCAGCACAGGGCAGGAGACCCTAACAATTTCATATTATGCGCCTTTAAAAACTATGTTAATTCTTGTTTGTTATTTAATAACCTTTTTTCCCACTATTTATAATAGTTTTCAGGATTCAAAACTAACCCACAACCTATCTGATTCCCCTGTTTTGGAGAATTTATATGATAAGGCCGCCTAGCAACTGATCAACCCGTGTAAGATGGTTGTATTACACACCATCGCCTATTTTTCATATATAAACAACGCACCTGCCAAAGTTATATACTATATTTTAATTATCACTATCCAGTTAACAATAATCATGCCTTTTTCCTCATATCCAGCCTCCTTAGGAACTAACCGTCCATATTGATTTACTTTCTGTTATTTATTAACATCAGTTAATAATTTATGAGATCTCTCTTCCCTTTTTTTCATGTCTCCAGTATGTTAAAATCTCTATTTATTCTTTCAGTGACCCGCAACCTAATAAATCCCTTAGGATATGTTCCAATTGTTCTGGAATACCACTCTGTGTGTGCTGTGGCCACCCAATGACTTATTAACCAGTATGGACGCATTACACCGCTGTTAGCCTCTCATACAAACTACTCTGTGAACTTGGTTACCAAGCAACGGCTACCTAGCAACCCAAGATCAACAAACGCGCTGAGCACCAGGCACCAGTGAAGCCGGAGACGCAACTTCCGGTCAGACGCGACTTCCGGTCAGACGCGATAGCAGGTCTTCCGGTCAGACATGACTTCCGGTCAGACACGATCGCGGGATCTTCAACACAGTCCAAAGAGTGATCCGGCTGCAGATCAGTCACCTCTATATGATCCTACATAACAACTGCAAGTAGGTATTAGACACTTGACTTACCAGCAGCACAGTTCCTCTTATACGGAGATGACGTCACCAATATTGACTTCTGGTCTCCAACCAATCGGCAATTGAAATGACACCAAGCCCCCTCTGTCCCCTCACCCTTTTACCTTAAATACAGCAGCTACTCCTAATGCCCTGACACAGTGAACAAGCCAACCCGGTGAAACGGCCGTCTGTGCTCAGTGATGCTGAACTTTTTATAGTTCTGTTCACTCTCTGGTATCCCCTGGTATTGTATGTGTCTATTGGGACTCTCTGCATTACTACTAATTAATTCATTTTTTCTTTGTTTGCTAAAATTATCCTTAATTCTTAAGATTGCCATAGACCTCTCCCTTTTTCCTTTTTTTCTTCCAGTATGCATATGTCTGCTAGAAATTTACGTGCATAGCAGTACTTTCTACTATTTGTCTTTAAGCCTACCTAATTGTATTTTGTGCGTGTTACTTATCAGCACTACATGACTGGCTCTTCCGCTACCAAGTTATTTTATAACTCTCATTATGTAACTTAATCTATGTGCTTTTCTTTCATAATCTTCTGCACACTGGTCTTATGGCTCAGCAAAGTAGCTTGTTAAAATCGATTTTTTTGAGTGCATCATATTGTCTTCAAACCTTTATTTTCAATAGGTGAGCTTAACCCACCTCTCTCATCTACTGTCCACTATAACATATAAGACAGTAGACAGCAGAAGGTGGGGTCCTCTCCCTATCCTTTACTTCACTAATCTCACCTATAATTCTGTATCCTCTCATCCAGATGCGAGACTACTCTCTGCAATGCCCATAGTAACAGAGAATCTGCGCTATTAACTGTACAGCAGAAGTACTCTTGTTGCTCATCCTCTATTACACTCTCTCATTTGTGTCATTGTGCTTCAATTACTGCCATATTTCAGTGGCAACGCCCAATCTCATCCGATCTTGGAACTAAGCGTGATAAGCCTGATTAGTACCCAGTTGGGTGAACACTTGGGAATATCAGGTGCAGTAAAGATTTAACCTCTGAACGCAAACAGCAGAAGTGTTAGAGCAACTTCTGAATCTTAAAGTCTGTACCTAACTCTTGACTACTCTTCCAATTACCCTAAGATCGTTACTTTAATTTTTGGTAATCTTGTTGTTGTTTTCTTATGAACTTTGTTTGGAATCAAATCCTTTAAAATGTCTTTTTATCTTAGGATCTTCTTTGTAGCAAACTTAGCCCCTACCAGGGGATTGCCAGCAGTTAATTGTCATTTCAATTGTGATTTATATTATAATTATACTTACCTGTGCCCTCTATCTTGATCAATTAGGCAAATGGACTTCTAGCAATTAACTATCACTACAATTGTGATTTACATTTCAATTATATCTATGTGTGCCCTTTATCTTGATCAATTAGGCATATAAATATTTTCCATATATTTTCACAATAGGTGCTCCTAATTGTTATCAGGTTTATCCTGATTTTTGTAAATTAATCATTTTGAATCTTATTCTTTTTCCCTGTGTTGATAGTTATCCACAAATTTATTTATTTATTTATTTATATACTTTATGCATTTGAACACATTTCTCTGTGGAGATTGTTAATAACATATGTATATTTTGTGTATTTGAAAATTTTTCTGTATCAACCCCCTTTCTTTATGTTGAACTAAATTAAAAGTTACGTTTTAATAAATTCACAAATTTCAAAGTGTGCCCCAACACCGAGTCTTTCTTTTTTTCTCTTTCCTATCCTGAGATACATGTTATGCCTGGACTGATTGTGAACATTGAGATCGATCAAGAATTCATAAAAAAAAAAATTCCTAATGGCTGAATATCCATCCTCTTTTAGAGCTGTGTGTATACACACAAACTCACAAGGGATGTCTCTTCTTTAGATCATGTGTGCTCCCTCCCTTCGTATGTTCCTCCTCCTTGTTTGGCACTGGGGGATTGATGTTTATCCCCGGTACTAATGTGTATATGTGTGGAAGATGTGAATTCTATAGTTATATGAATTTATAAAAGTAATGTGTGAGAATCAATTAGGCTTGCATCATTGTGCCCGTTCATTATAATAAACAAAATGTTTTCTGTTATTTAGAATATAGTCCTTGCTCAGAGTGTCCCCTGCTCCCCATTTTTACTTTCTCTGAATTAACCCCAAAAAGTTTTCATTCCTCCCACTACCTGTCACTAGCGCTATGTTCCACATTAGGTGTGTCAAAGTCGAAAATATTATAGGCACACTCATCACGTACAAACACCACAAAAATGGCCTCCGTGCAGGTGCTTCTTCTGCCGTGCATACACATACTCGCAAGCTACGTATTATCGCTCACGCTGTCTTGCGTGTTAGCACGTGGTATGAGTAAATACGGTACCATATGCATTTGCATGCAAAAGCCACAAAAGCCATATTCAATATTTTACCCATATAGGTGGTCATTCCGAGTTGTTCACTCGTTGCCGATTTTCGCTATGCTGCAATTTGTTGCTAAATGTGCATGCGCATGGTACGCAGCGTGCATGCGCTAAGTTATTTAACACAAAACTTAGTAGATTTGCTGGTGTACGTATGACGCTTTTCAGTCGCACTGCTGTTCGGTAAATGATTGACAGGAAAGGGGCGTTTCTGGGCGGCAACTCAGCGTTTTTACGGCGTTGGCTAAAAAATGCAGGTGTGTCAGGGAAAAATGCGGGAGTGTCTGGAGAAACTGTGGAGTGGCTGGCCAAACGCAGGGCGTGTTTATGACGTCAAACCAGGAACTAAACGGACTGAACTGATCGCAATCTGTGAGTAGGTCTGGAGCTACTCAGAAACTGCAAATAATTATTTAGTAGCAATTCTGCTATGCTAAGATACACTCCCTGAGGGTGACGGCCTAGCGTGTATTAATGCAGCTAAAAGCAGCTAGCGAGCGAACAACTCAGAATGAGAGACATAGTGCATAACTCACACACTGTCTGTCCATCCTTCAATAGCAAGTTACTGTTCACACATAAATTAATCAAACCTCTCATACGCATAGAAAGGTGATTCTTCTAGAAACTCAAGCACAAACAGTGCCTTGAATGTATCAGACTGCCTTGTTTACGCAAAGCTTTGTAATCTTATGAAGAAGGCAAATACCTTTGGTTACCCCCATTGTTCTAGAGTTGTCCAGTATCTGTCGAAGACAGCACATACTGGACTGTCATTGTTTTACTAGAAGCCAGGACAAACAAGAAGACAATAAGATATACAAAACACAAGCCTTGCTTGTACAAATCACTAACAGCTGACAAACTACATACCAGACATTTAGATATCAGAGGTATAACATTTATAGTCTAAACTCTTGGAAATATATATATATATATATATATATATATATTTCCTAACAAATTGTAATAGCAGGAATGTATGTGTGGGTGTATGTATGGATGTATATGTATATATATATGTATATGTATTTCTTGAGGATGGAAATGGATAATCATATGTGTGGTATCATATTGTTCAGGGTCACATAAGCAGTAAGCCGGTGGGTATGAGAATATTGTCACATATTGAAACAATAAGTTATTAGTAATACCAGATTTATGTATGATTAATGTGGTGGGTTTAACTGGTCATGGGGCTGGAATTCAGATGCAAACAACAGTAATCACATCTCAAGACTTAGCCATCGCACACCACTTGAGCTGACCAATGATTCCCAGTGCACATGATATGTCCCACCCCCGAACCAATGGAAGAAGAGCATACCGTTTCTATTGTTTCATGCTTTGGAATATTGTATAAAAAGCCAAGCTGCCTGGCCTGACACACATTCTCTGAAGGTCATCTATCTTGATGACCGAGGACCGGGACCGGGTGGAGCTGGCGAAACAAACGTATGTATAATTGATTGTAGCCTGTATCTCTTATTGTGATTGTATTATTATTGTAACCCCCTGTTAGTAAATAACTGTTGGTGGGTCGGATCCCAACATATTTAAATACAATTGGTGTCGTGTTCCTTTCCTGCTAGGGTTATAAAGTGTATTACGCCTAACGTGTAGCTACTCCGTGCTTACAGCATGACGGCGTGCTTACGCAACGTGTACGCATCTGTTAGGGGTTACACACACACGCTTAGAGGTCGCAGCGGCCTGCACAAATATAAGTTAAAGGTATTGCTTTTCTGTCCTGTAAGTTAATCAGCTTTAACAGGTGGAGCATGGAGTTTTTTGCACTGTATTCATCCCTCCTATTGCCTGTCATCAGCGCTGCATTCCACATTAGGCGGAGCATGGCATCCGTTGCCTGTCACCCAGCGATGCGCTCCACGGAGCACTGGGTTGCTTCCGGGTTTGTGAAACAACATGGGCCCTTAGTGATTCGCCGCCAATATCACGTGGTCGGAGGCGGTCACGTGACTGCGGGTGGGACGCCAAGAGCCCTGTAGTTCTCATGCTGATTGGTCAGTGACCATCATGTGATCGGAAATAATCACATGACTGAAAGCTTACATTTATATTTATGTTTTTTATAAGAGTTATAAGCCTCGTTTTTCAGAATAAAGTTAATATTAAGATATTATATGATAGAGATTGCCTTCTATTGTTATTAGATATTAATTTTGTGATATATGATAAAATCTATCAGAGCTGGAATAACAGATGTTCCTGATTATCCCTTAATTATAAGGGTATATATAGCTTATCAGTTGGAATTGCTCCTGAGGAAGCTGGCAGTCACGAGTCCAGCGAAACGCATTGAGCTACACCTTTCAGGACCACAAAATACTGTACTCTTCCATCCACATCTCTGGTGACATTCATGGACTCTTATGCGTCCACCGGATAAATTCCAACACAAGTACTTTCAAACCCGGATCCATCCCTATTTTGCCATTTGGATCTCTGCTATAAATGAGATACCTAGGGGACTGTTCCAGAAAAGTCTGGTAGCAATCTACTCAACAATTGAACTTGTGGGCATATGTGGAATTGAGTCCTAGTCAGATTTTGTGGACATTGCAATATAGAAGGGACAACCAGTGGTATTTTTAACAATATAAGTCTTTTTTTAGCAATTGCTTTGTTTTATTAATGAGTAGAAAAAACCTCTTTCTTATGAATATATAATAAATTGTTTTTTTATACATTTTTAAAAAAAACTATTGGTGAAACTGTCTTTTATTATTTGAAGTAACAGCCGGCGCCAGTATTTACCCATTTTCTCTTTATTTATTTATCTATAAAGGAATTGACCTTCCCTATATGGGCTGCCACTGACAGTGCACTCTCTCTATATATTTTAAGGTCCACATGGGCCCGGAGCTGAAATTGCTGAAGGGCCTATTGTGTGCCACCACAGGGGTGTGACCAGTGCTATGGTGGTGTGAGTAGTGATGTGGGGGTGTGACCTCTGCTGTGGGGCGGCATCCAGGTGTGTCCGTATGTGTCTTTATGTGCCTATGTCTGTATGTGCTGCTCTATGTCCGAATGTGCTGCTCTATGTCCAAATGTGCCTATATCTGAATGTGCTCATGTATGTCCATATGTACCTATGTCTGTATGTACACTGCTATGTCAGTATGTGAATATGTCTATATGTGCCCCTCTATGGGTTGGGTATGGGATCCCAACAGTGAGGATGCCGGAGGTCAGAAAACTGACACTTCTTGGTGAGTAAACTAACCCTACCCCTTACCCTCTCCCTAACCTTCTCCTCATGCAGTCTAACCCTAACCTTGACCCTAGTGCCTAACCCTAGTGAGACAAAGAGAGAGGAGGGGATAGACAGAGATAGAGAGAGGGGAGAGAGATAAAGGGGGTAGGTACAGAGAGAAAGAGACACAGAAGGAGTGAAGGGGGGAGACACAAGGAGAGAAGAGGTAGGCAGAGAGAGAAGGGGGAGATACAGAGAGAGAGAGAGAGAGAGAGAGAGAGAGAGAGAGAGAAGGTGGGAGATACAGAGAGAGACAGAGGGAGAAGGGGAGACAGAGAGAGAAGAGGGAGACAGAGAGGGGTGAGAGAGAAAGGGGAGCTTTCCACAGATAGGCAATTAACAACTGAACATTAGCAGTTCACAGCAAGTTCATTAGCAAGTCACAGGTTACAAAATAGTTCAAAGCAGTTCTTAGCATACAGTGTAAATTCTCCAGAGACCATTGATCCAGGACCTCTAACAGTAGCCACCCCCCTGGCCCATCACCTGGGCGACTAATTCACCATCGGGAGCACTGTCTCATGTCTGAAACCATTAAAACAGCAAACTGAAAGGTGTCTGCAACCATGCTTGCTGTTGCTCAGACTTGAGCAGGGTATATTAAATAATAGATAAAAGTAATTGTAACACACATAAAACCATTTTCTAAATTTCCATTAAGCTTCTGAGTGAAGTTTGTTAACACTTAGATGTATTGCTAATCGATTAATTTTGAACGCAAAATAACCTGTAGTAATGAATATGTATATATATTAAATGCATATTGATTGCCAGCTAACCTTCCCCCTCCACTCCCATTACTCACTTTTTTTTTCTTTTTTCTTTTGGTATGTTTAATACTTGTTTTTTTTATATGCAAGAAAAAAAACAATAAAAAATAATGCCATTAAAAAAAAGAAATTCATTATTTTCCAGTGTTCTATGCTGATGTGTATACTGATGCCTATAGGGGGTCATTCCGACCAGATCGCACGCTGCTGTTTTTTGCAGCACAGCGATCAGGTAACTACTGCGCATGAGTATGCACCGCAATGCGCAGGTTCGTAGTACGGGTACAAAGCGGATTGTTGCTGAGCGATGGATTTAACAAAGAATCCGTTCACACAGCCGTTCGCAAGGAGATTGACAGGAAGAAGGCGTTTGTGGGTGGCAACTGACCGTTTTCTGGGAGTGGTTGGAAAAACGCAGGCGTTCCCAAGTGTTTGCAAGGCGAGTGTCTGACATCAATTCCGGGACCAGACAGGCTGAAGTGATCACAGCGGCTGAGTAAGTCCAGAGCTACTCAAAAACTGCACAAAATGTTTTTTCAGAGCTCGGATGCACAGGCATTCGTACACACTTGCAAAGCGAAAATACACTCCACAGTGGGCGGCGACTATGCGTTTGCACAGCTGCTAAAAACAGCTAGCGAGCGATCAACTCGGAATGACCCCCATAGTCTCAAGTCTGTGCAATAGGATAAAACCAAAGCTCTATATCATATACAAAAATTTTTTTGGTACAAAGCATACCTCCCAACTATCCCGATTTTCGCAGGACAGTCCCGTTTTTTGGGGACTGTCCCGCTGTCCCACCCGCGGGCCACAGTGTCCCGTGGTGGGGGGGGGGCAGTTGGAAGGCTCTGTCACTCGCTACCCTGCTTAGCAGAGCAGCGGTGAATAGACGCTGTGCGCATGCGCACAGCGTCTATTCACAGATGACAGAGGGAGAGGGGGCATGCCAGCGGCTCACAGAGTGCTGGGCATGCACCCTCAGTGACGAAAATGGGGGGCGTGGTGTGCGATCGCGGCATTCCCACGAAGCCATGCCCCCTTTCTGATAAGCCACGCCCCTTTCAGAAATCGGCCGCGGCTTCGCCGCGCAGATGTCCCTCTACCCAAGAACCCAATGTTGGGAGGTATGTACAAAGCAGGGACGTGCAGTCAGGGGAGGCAGGGGAGGCAGTGCCTCCCCTGTCATAAATGATTATAATAATACAAAGCACATACTGTACTTATGACACATATTATGGGGTATATGCAATTGCGGTCGAATTCCCGAAATTGTCGAATTTCGGGTCATTTTCGACCAAAAAAAAAATTTGCCTATGCAATTCAGTGCTTTCCGACCAAAAAACGGACTTTCAAAATTCGACTTTTTGAAATTCGACTTTTTGCAAATTCGACTTTTCTGCAATGATACAAGTGCTGCAATTCGACCAAAGCATATTCAATTCAAGTTTAGAAATTCGACAGCAGTGCTTTTAGACAGCAAATTCGTCATTTTCAATCCGCCACACTTTGGAGGGTGAAAACAATAAAAAAAAATTTAAACATGTTTTTTTTGGTGTTTTTTTTATTAGGAATAGCATATCTATTTATATTAGAAGGGATTAGGTACTTTTTTTTTTTTTTTTTGGAGGCACAAATATTATTTATATATTTTTTAAAATATTATTTCTATTTTATTTTTTTTATTGCTGGAACGGTAAAATCCTTAAAAAAAATGGGTGGGGTCCCCCCTCCAAAGCATAACCAGCCTCGGGCTCTTCGAGCTGGTCCTGGTTCTAAAAATGCGGGGAAAAAATTGACAGGGGATCCCCCGTATTTTTAAAACCAGCACCGGGCTCTGCGCCTGGTGCTGGTGCCAAAAATACGGGGGTCAAAAAGAGTAGGGGTCCCCCGTATTTTTAACACCAGCATCGGGCTCCACTAGCTGGACAGATAATGCCACAGCCGGGGGTCACCTTTATGCCGTGCCCTGCGGCCGTGGCATTAAATATCCAACTAGTCACCCCTGGCCGGGGTACCCTGGGGGAGTGGGGACCCCTTCAATCAAGGAGTCCCCCCCCCCCAGCCACCCAAGGGCCAGGGGTGAAGCCCGAGGCTGTCCCCCCCCATCCAATGGGCTGCGGATGGGGGGGCTGATAGCCTTTTGTGATAATGAAAAGAATATTGTTTTTTCCAGCAGTACTACAAGTCCCAGCAAGCCTCCCCCGCAAGCTGGTACTTGGAGAACCACAAGTACCAGCATGCGGGAGAAAAACGGGCCCGCTGGTACCTGTAGTACTACTGGGAAAAAAATACCCAAATAAAAACAGGACACACACACCGTCGACAGTAAAACTTTATTACATACGTCGACACACACATACTTACCTATGTTCACACGCCGACATCGGTCCTCTTCTCCATGTAGAATCCAGGGGTACCTGAAAATAAAAGATCAATATACTCACCTCAACCAGGGTCCAGAGATAAATCCACGTACTTGTAGAAAATAACAAACCGCAAATACCCGACCAAACGGACTGAAAGGGGTCCCATGCTGACACGAGACCCCTTACCCCGAATGCAGAGAGACCTGTCAGTGACAGCTGTCACAGAAAGGTCTCTAAAGCCAATCAGGAAGCGCAACTTCGTTGCGCTCATCTGATTGGCTCTGCGCATCTGAGCAGACAGCGCATCGCACAGCCCCGTCCATTATATTCAATGGTGGGAACTTAGCGGCTAGCGGTGAGGTCACCCGCCGGTCAGCGGCTGACCGGCGGGTGACCCCACCGCTAGCCGCAAAGTTCCCACCATTGAAAGTAATGGAGCGGCTTTGCGATGCGCTGTCACAGCACAGACAGCGCACAGCCAATCAGGTGAGCGCCACGGAAGTAGCGCTTCCTGATTGGCTGAAGGGACTTCAGTGACAGGAGTCACGTGATGTCCCGGGATTCGGGAGAAAGGGGTCTGATGTGAAAGCATGGGACCCCTTTCTTGTCCGGTGGATCGGTGTTCGTTTTTTTTTTTGCCAAGTACGTGGATTTACCTCTGGACGTGGATGTACCTCTGGACGCTGGAAGGTGAGTATAATTTTTTCACAGGTACCTCGGATCGTCGGAGACCGTGGCAGTCTGCGTGTCAACATAGGTAAGTATGTGTGTGTCGGTAGTGTGTAATAAAGTTTTACTATCAAGGTGTCTGTGTACTGTTTTTATTTGGGTATTTTTTTTCCAGTAGTACTACAGGTACCAGCGGGCCCGTTTTTCTCCCGCATGCTGGTACTTGTGGTTCTCCAAGTACCAGCTTGCGGGGAGGCTTGCTGGGACTTGTAGTACTACTGGAAAAAACAATATCTTTTTATTATCACAAAAGGCTATCAGCCCCCCCATCCGCAGCCCATTGGATGGGGGGGGACAGCCTCGGGCTTCACCCCTGGCCCTTGGGTGGCTGGGGGGGGGGGACTCCTTGATTGAAGGGGTCCCCACTCCCCCAGGGTACCCCGGCCAGGGGTGACTAGTTGGGTAGTTAATGCCACGGCCGCAGGGCACGGCATAAAAGTGACCCCCGGCTGTGGCATTATCTGTCCAGCTAGTGGAGCCCGATGCTGGTGTTAAAAATACGGGGGACCCCTACTCTTTTTGTCCCCCGTATTTTTGGCACCAGCACCAGGCGCAGAGCCCGGTGCTGGTTTTAAAAATACGGGGGATCCCTGCCCAATTTTTCCCCTGCATTTTTAGAACCAGGACCAGCTCGAAGAGTCCGAGGCTGGTTATGCTTTGGAGGGGGGACCCCACGCCATTTTTTTTTCCGGGTTTTTCCCGTTTTTTCCCGTTTTTTAAAATCGCGGCA
Source organism: Pseudophryne corroboree (assembly GCF_028390025.1). Classification (NCBI taxonomy): domain Eukaryota; kingdom Metazoa; phylum Chordata; class Amphibia; order Anura; family Myobatrachidae; genus Pseudophryne; species Pseudophryne corroboree. The sequence goes on along the minus strand of NC_086449.1, from coordinate 768,208,694 downwards.
AAATCCGCCAAATCGGCCGATTTTCGCCCCCGTGATTCTGGCGAATCCGTTTTCCATTGAATATGGTGAATTCCGGCAGCCACCTGTCGGAATTCACCTGGCGAATTGATTCGAATTAAAAAACGGCGAAAAATTGCCGCGATTCGCCGTGAATTGCATATACCCCTATGTGTCATAAGTATGTACTTTAGACTTTATATGTTACTCATTTTTAGTTTGTAAAAAAAACCCCAGTCTACATGTGTTTTGGAGGCACCGCTCTCAGTGCCTCCCACTGTGTATGTGAAAGGGCCGGAAGCAGGGGGCGGGGCTAGGCAGCGGGCTGTGAAAGCCCATTAGAAAAAGCCTTGAAAGCGGCACCTAATAGAGGTGCCTCTTTGACAAGGGGCGTGCTTTCAGCTCATGATAGCACGCCCTGTCACTGAGCATTACTATGATTGGGCAATGGGCAGGGCACTGACTGCTGCAAACCTCCCAACCCTGCCGAGCATACACCAGTGGTCCTTACCCCCGTCGCCGCCGCTCATCGAACACACGGGTGTGCCTTATGTCCAGCTGCCGGCACCCTCCTCACACACACCTGTAATAATTGCTGAGTGGCCAATCCCCTCCAGCAGCGCCCGGTGAGGACAGCATTACTGGCCAGCCACCTGGTTTAATTACTGGCTGGCCCGACCAGGGACACCGAAGGGTATCGTACAGTAGTTAAGGCCGGGCTGCCTGCTCTGGCAGGCATACATGGACAGACAGCATTACGGCACCACTGTCATTTCAAATCTGGCGCCAATTAGGAGCCGTCCCTGTGGACGGCGCCAGACTGCAAATGATGGCAGCGCCGTGTCGTTGTCTCTCCATGAGTGCCTGCCGGACCAGGCACCAAATTCACACCTACTGTTGCCGTGGATGTTGGGGTGGTGGCTGCCGAGCCCAGCAGACTCCGCTGACATGGTCTGCAGGTGGAGGAAAAAGGGTAACCTGCCTCCTAGTGCTGCTCAATAGCTGGAACCAGATGCTGGACTCCCAGCTGCTGCACAACCTCACAGTGTGTGGTAAGTACTACAAGTACCAGCATGCCACCCATCAGGAGATGATAATAGTGCAGCTGGGGTGAGGATAATGACTTTCTGCGGCAGGACCTACCAGTGGGGTGTACAGTAGAGGTCACTGCCGGGGTAGGGTAGTGTAGGTGTTTGTCGTGCAGTGGGAGTACTGGAACAGGTACCTGTCAGAGGTAATTTATATTGTTACTGCCTATATGCGGGGCATTTGCTGTGTTCCTACTAGGATGCTGACTTAGTTGGTAGTGCAAAGACTGCTAGGTATTCTTGTACTTCAAGTTCCTCCTCTGTTTTTTTCTGTATTAAATGACAGTCGAATAGTATATTTCTGAAAATGTGTATTCCAGATCCTGAGGCTCATTATGATTGGGCAGTGGGCTGGGAACAATAGCCACCTCCCCACCCCACCGAGCTTACACTAGTGGTAGCCGATAGTGAAGCCCCCCTCCCCTTACCCCCTGTCGCCGCCGCTGGAGTTTACAGTCACAGCATAGAGTCAACTTCTATGCCGCGGCTCTAAACGCCAGCGGCGGCAGGACTGCAGCAGAGATCAAGCCCCTTCCCAGGGCTGCACACCGCCGCTGACTGTCAGACAAGGAATTGGGATAGACAGCGTCAGCATGCTCAGGGGAATGTCTGTGGGCTCCAGCCTGCAAACATTGCCCGTCACCAGTGATGAGGAGGGCAGCCAGGAAACATGAACAGCCTTATGTACAGCTCAGCTGGTGCGGAGGTGCGGCCCCGACCCCACAACTAACCGGATCGCAGGCCACTTCTACGCTCCCCTGGACTACGCAGAGAGCAGACTGGTGCGAGCTACCGGAGGAGCAGAACCCATAATTTCAGGCTGTCCGTCCTGTGTGAGCTTGCATGAAAGGAGCAATGGTAGCCAGGAACCGGGAGCTGCCTAAGAGGTGAGATCCCATACTGACCACTTTTTCCCACCACTACTCCCATCCTGCCCCCTCCCCCCTTCTATTATTCCCTGCCTGTCCCCCTATTCTGCACTACTGTTACTCCATTCCTGCCCCCTGCTCTCCACCACTACTACTCCCATCCTGCCGCCCCTTCTATTACTGTCTGCCTGTCCCCCTATTCTGCACTACTGTTACTCCAATCCTGTCCCCCTCTCTCCACCACTACTTCCATCCCACCCCTTGCTCTCCACTACTACTCCCAGTCTGCCCGCCTGCTCCTCCTTCCTCTCTCCAGTGTCCCCCTATTCCTCCTCTCTCTCTGCCATCTCCCTCTATTCCTCTCTCTCTCTCTCTCCTGTTTCCTCGCTACTCCTCTTTCTCGTACACCCCTATTTCTCCTCTCTCTTTGCCATCTCCTCTGTTCCTCCTCTCCCATCTCCCTCTATTCCTCCTCTCTCTTCCTTCTGCCCCTATTCAGTCTCTCTCTTCATTCTCACCCTATTCCTCTCTGTCTACCATCTCCCTCATTCACTCCCTCTGCGTTGTCTCCCACATATTCCTCCTGTCTCTCTGCCATCTCTCCCTATTCCTACTCTCTCGTCTATCCCTATTCCTCCTGTCTCCATATTTCTCCTCTCTCTCCCATATCCCCATATTTCTCTGTTCTCTCTTCCATAAATTTATAAAAATTGACAATATGTTATCCGCCTGCTCATCACGTTTAATGAGTAGGAAGGCTGCAGGCACTGGCGGCATCAGACTGAGATGCAGGTTAGCAGCTGGGGGTCGGGCAATTGATGGCGGCGATTTTGTAGGTCATTGGCAGGGCAGCGCCCATTAGTGGCGGCAGTAGCGAGCATTAGCTCGGTGGCGGTAGATGACATCGGCGGGACTCGACAGAGATTATGGCTGCAGTGCCTCACCAGCCACTGACCTCACCGCACGCCACTGGTACAAAGTACTTCCTGGTGCCAATTTGAATGCTCAGTAATTTAAATAGCAGTCTGTCTTCAGCTCTCCTAACTTGAAGGGACCACCCCGCCCTTCACAAACAAACAATACTAAAAAGAAGAAAACTAGAAAAGCGCTGACAGACTAACAATACTAAAATTCTATTCATTTTTATTAAAATATATAGGTTTATAAAATACATAAAAAGACTGTCCATAGACCAATTATACTGGCTAGAATGAGAAACAGCAAACAATGATACCTAATGGTTCCCTGACATAATGTTGTTAAAAGCAAGCATTAAATTTCACCTCTCAAAACATTTAATCAGTGCAATTTTAAACAGAAAAAAGATGTTTACAAATATATGCAGCAATGCCAATATACTCAATACAACAAGATGTTTAGATGTAATGATTAGCAACAAAATAAATAAACGTTCCTTGAATGGATAACTGTTGCAATAATAGTTCCTGTAACACAGATGGTCACAAATTAAAGAGATCGTCTCCAAAAGATGTGGTAAATGTTCCAATGGCTAGTTGTTTGTTTGCCAAGCGAGTGATATTAATATGCATGCATAATTAGATCATATTGCGGGGTTATAATTAGTGATCGGTGTTAAGCATGGCCATGCTGTTATGTAGCAAATAATTTACTGCGTCCTCCCTCTGGTAAACGGGCTCCTATCCACTCCCGGCTCTGGTGCTTCACGACCTTATCCGGAGTTACAGACGGTCCCAAAAGCAGAAGAGAGTTCATACAGTGCAAAGAAATAACAACAGTATGGGTCTCATGTAACAGTCAGTACGAGATGCGTTTCCCCGCCTTAAATCAATTCAGCACATCAGCGGCTTCAGCACATCGTCCCTTTAGATTGTAAGCTCTCACGAGCAGGGTCCTCTTCCCTCATGTTCTCATCCTTTGTCTTACTTTAATCTTCAACTGTACCACATCCAGCAGTCTTCTGCCACCTGATACTTATTCCAGTGTCATCTGCTGATGTAACTATGTTTATTTACCCTGTACTTGTCCTATACTGTAATCAACTGTAAGTTGCTGTTTTCCTGTTTGATTATTTATGTACTCTGTAATTGGGTGCTGCGGAACCCTTGTGGTGCCATCTAAATAAAGGATAATAATAATAATCAGTGGCGGAACCACCACCAGTGCAAGCGGTGCCTTGCACTGGGCCCCGCCACTGTCAAGGTGCCCAATGCCAGCACAGCATGTAATGAGTCAAACTGACTCATTACATGCCGCCTGCCGCTGTGTGCTGCGGGCCACCGCCGCCGCCGACGAGAAGAGCATGCAGTGGCCACGGGGGGGGGGGGAGAGGAGGAGGAGGGATGTGGAGGAGGGAGCCGCATCAGTGCAGTGTAATTGGTGGAGGCGCTGCTGCAGCTGGCCTTCTCCTTCCACATAGGCTGGCCACCGCTGTGAATGCTGGGATGCGCTTCCCTCATCACAGCGGCGGAGGACAGCCTATGTGGAAGGAGAGAGAATGCTGCAGCGGTGCCGCCACCATTTACATTGCGCTGCTGCGGCTCCCGAGTCCCCCTCCCTCCTCCTTCTCCCCTGCCCGGGATCTACCAGAAGCTGCTGCACCGAGGAGCCTGACTGCCAGCGGAGACAGTAAGTATAATCTATTCTTTCTCTCTGTCTATCTGTCTATCTATTCTGTCTGTCTGCCTTAATGTGTAAAAAGTGGATGCTGTCTGCCGTAATGTGTAAAAAGGGGGCGCTGTCTGCCGTAATGTGTAAAAAAGGGAAGCTGTCTGCCGTAATGTGTAAAAAAGGGGACACTGTCTGCCGTAATGTGTAAAAAAGGGACGCTGTCAGCCATAATGTGTAAAAAGGGGACACTGTCTGCCGTAATGTGTAAAAAAGGGACGCTGTCTGCCGTAATGTGTAAAAAAGGGGACGCTGTCCGCCGTTATGTGTAAAAAGGGGACGCTGTTTCCCGTAATGTGTAAAAAGGGGACGCTGTCTCCCGTAATGTGTAAAAAAAGGGGACGCTGTCTCCCGTAATGTGTAAAAAAGGGTAGCTGTCTGCCGTAATGTGTAAAAAAGGGGACGCTGTCTGCCGTAATGTGTAAAAAGGGGACGCTGTCTCCCGTAATGTGTAAAAAAGGGTAGCTGTCTGCCGTAATGTGTAAAAAAGGGGACGCTGTCTGCCGTAATGTGTAAAAAGGGGACGCTGTCTGCGTAATGTGTAAAAAGGGGAATCTGTCTGCCGTAATGTGTAAAAAGGGGACACTGTCTGCCGTAATGTGTAAAAAAGGGGACGCTGTCTGCTGTAATGTGTAAAAAAGGGGATGCTGTCTACCATAATGTGTAAAAATGGGACGCTGTCTGCCGTAATGTGTAAAAGGTGGACTCTGGCGTAATGTGTAAAAAGGGGATTCTGTCCGCCGTAATGTGTAAAAAGGGGCTCTACCTGGTGTAGTGGAGCTACTGTGCGGTGTAATTTGAATAATGGAGACTACTGTGCACCGTTATATGAATTGGTATTATTTTGTGGCCACACCCCTTCCCCATGAAGACACGCCCCTATATTTTTTGCGAGCGGCTACGGCAAGCACTGCCCCTGTTTTGCATAGAGGGGGGGGCTCCAATGCCATTTCTTGCACACGGCGCTAAAATGTCTACTTACCGCACTGTTGCTAGGTATCCACTTCCCTGGCCCTGAGCTGGTCCCCCTCACCAGATCCTCTCCAGGGGTGAGGGGGTGGACTTGGACGGGAAGGGAGGGGGGGGGGGGGGCGGCAAAGCATTTTGTTGTACCTGGGCCCACCGCTCGCTAGTTCCGCCACTGGTGGCAATATTGTAATTTTTGATTAGTGCAGGAGAGCTGTACTTGTATACAGCTACAGGTTTGCTCTAACTGTTACCTAACACTGTGAAACAACCAGGGCCAGTTCTAGACCTTTTGGCACCCAGGGCAAAAGTTTCCTTTGGCCCCCTGTAGCTGTGCCCTCAGTAGTTGTGCTCCCTGTAGCATTGACCCCAGTAGTTTTGCCCCCTGTAGCAGTGCACTCAGTAGTTGTGCCCCCTGTAGTTTTGCCCCAAGTAGATCTGACCTCAGTAGTTGTGCCCCCGGTAGCAGTGCCCTCAGTAGTTGTGCCCCCTGTAGATGAGCCCCTAGTAGCGCTGCCTACAAGAAAAAAAATACTCACCAGCCCCGGTCCTGCTTCACGACCACTCCTGCTGTCCTCTGTCTCCGGCCACCGCTCCTCGGATCTATGTGAGACATCATGATGTCTCTCCCATAGCGCCGCACAGATACTAGAGGTCAATTATGACCCCTAGCGTCTGCGGCCGCTCCCATAATGCCATGCGGTGTGCAGCATTGTGGTGCCTACAGCAGTATGAGGGAGCATGTGGGAGGGACAGGCGGTGGCAGCGCCCTCAGGACTGCGGTGCCCCGGGCAAGAGCCGCTCCTGGATACAACATTAAAATCATAGCAGGGGCGTTTCTACAGAGGAGGAGGCCAGTGTGCAAGCTCTGTCAGGGCCCCCTCCTCTCTATCGGGCAGCGCTTAGCTCTGGGCACTAGACCCTAGCGTTGTCCCAGATTCTACAGCACATGCGCAGATCTCCAGGAAAATGGTGCTGTGGGCATTTTCCCAGTGATTTTTCTACTGCGCATGCACGAATCCCCGGGAAAATGGTGCCGCTTCATTTTTCCAGTGATTTCTGCGGCGCTGCTGTTGCACCACGGGACTCCAGAGGGTGAGTATTCAAAATAATGGGTGCAGGGTGTGAAGTGTGGGCCCCCCTGGACCCTGGGGGCCCATGTGCACCGCACATACTGCACCCATTATAAATATGCCAGTGACTCATAGCCAGTGCCAGTGCAAGAAACAGCATCGGAGCCCCCTTATTTAAAACAGGGCCAGTGCACGCTGTAGGCGCGCGCCAACAATATAGGGGTGTGGCTTCATGGGGAAGGGGTATGGCCACAAAAAATACCAATGCTGCACAGTAGTTTTCATTATTCATATTACGCTGCACAGTAGTGCCACTACACCAGGTAGAGCCCTTTTACACATTACGCCTGGTAGAGCCCCTTTTTACACATTACGGCAGACAGAGTCCCCTTTTTACACATTACGGCAGGCAGAGTCCCCTTTTTACACATTACAACGACTGCGTGCGACTGCGGCTGTATCTGCATGCGAAATGCTACATTACATTGTTTTCCTGGAAATCACTGTAATGTAGCATTTTGTATGCAGATACAGCTGGAAAGTGGGTACTGGTGTCTGGTTTGTGGGGGGTGTGGGTGGCAGCAGACTGAAGTTTTGCCTAAGGTGTCGAGAAACCTTGCACCGGCCCTGAATCAAAACTGCTTGATTAATTGTAATCATACAGAACACAGTACAGATTTGGACGCACGCACAAACAATTTTCGGCAGTGGATGGGAGGCGACAGGCAGGTAACCGGAAGGTAGCTAATCACATGTACACTAATGTTGCGTCTTATGGGAGAGTTGCGGATGTGTCGCTGAAAGCAATTGCGTACAGACATGCTCAACCGCTCACATAGGACGCCATGCTCAGACAGAGAAACTGCACCTGCCATAGATCTCATGCAAGTTTTGATGCTGTGACCGATGGTGCATCTGAATACGCACCAGATTTTAATTTGGCATCCTTACACGCTGTAAATGGGGATCTCAGTCCTTGCACAATGGACGCTCAGCTGTACACCAGGGAATGGCTTTGTATCGGCATTAGAATAAAATCACAGTTACTACTGTGGCAAAAGAAGCAAAGATGGCAGCATCTGCGCCCATCTCTGAATCAGACACCAAAATGTTTGGTTTTGCACTTTGATAAATTCCCCCCATAATCTTGTGGCTGGTAAAAGCAATACAGTTACTGTTAAAGTAAATATTGCATTTTGATAAACAGTCTCGCCCGCTCTCCACCCATAACTGGAAATTGCACAACTGACTGTATATTTCATTGGTTTTATCTTATCTAACTGAGTAAACAAGCATTTGTATAGAGTATAAAAGCTGGCACAGAAACGAGGGCACAGGAATCACATCAGAGATACAGCACCATTGTGAGTCTCAGGGTGAATTCATTGCTAATGATGTCTCAGGTAAGTTTTCTTCTAAATACTGATGCAGTTTTTATTACACAGTATAAAACTAACAGCACCTGAATCAGAGTCTGAGGTATATGAGACTCTAGAGGGGGAGATGTACTAAGCCTTGAAACGGGCGTTTTAAGGAGTGGACCGGCGTGCAGCCTCCGTTGCAGGCCCCCTCCTCTCCGGCAGCAGTACTCTGGCATAATGCCAGAGGCATGCGCAGGTCTCCGGGAACATGGCGCCCGCGCCTAGTTCCTGGGGACATCTCCAGTGCGCATGTGCAAATCATTCTGAAAATGGCCACGGCCATTTTCCAAGTGATTTCTGTCCTCAGTGCAGGGCCACCGTAGCTGGAGGGGTAAGTATAATATATGGGTGCAGTGTGTGCAGTGTGCCCCCACCCCTGGACCCAGGGGCCCATGTGCACTGCACACACTGCACCCATTATAGAAAAGCATATGCCTTGGAGAGAAATAAGTACCAACTAATCAGCTCCTATCTGCCATGTTAGAGGCTGTGTTTAAAAAATGTCAGGAGGAGAATTTGGGGGTGTTTTTGTTCCTACAGTATTATTAATGTCAATAACATTCATTTCCACTCATTTCCAGACCATTCTGAACACCTCACGCCTCACAGTATGGTTTTTATCCAGTTTAGGCCAAAAGGTTGCACCAAGGTAGCTGGACGCTCAGCCCTTGGATGTATATACTGGGAGGACAAAATATTTAAAAAAAAGAATGTATTTAAAAAAAGACGCCTTAGGCAAGGCTCAAGATTTCAGTTCCCAAAAAGATAACTAAGGCAAAGAATAAAAAAGACAATATTTTAGATTTAATTTATCTAATTTATTTTCATTTCAATTTATTTTCATTTCATTTATTTAATTTCATTTATTTAGAATCAAATTCTTAATTTCCTCCAAGATATCTTCAATATGCAGAAAGTTCACTGTATGAGTGTGGACAGTTTATTTATATTAATTTAATTTAAATTTATCTAATTTATAATTATTATTATTATTAGAAATAATATTAACTTTAATTAATTACAATGTGGTAATAAGAAGAGTTATGAAAATAGGACAATAAATTATAATAAGAATATGAGCTACAGACACCACACCCTGAAATGAACAGAGCACACCTGGATGTATTCTGGGAGGATACAGCACAAAATACTGTATATAAAAAAAGATGTCTTTTATTTTGGGTGGACTGACAGAACACCCCTAGATGGACGGAGCAGCTGCAGTCACTGGTTGTATACTGAGATGACACAGCACAAAATATTAATTTATATCAAAATATATATATTATTTTTGATATCACACACTGTGGTTACAGTTTTGCACAAAAAAGTCAAAAATATGTAGAAGTATTTTTTATATCACACACTGGCGTTTACAGTGTCGCACAAATGAATCAGAAATATATATATATATAATAATTACACACTGCGGTTGACTATACCGACAGCGTTGCACAATGCGTTTATGAGTAGGAAATAATATACTGCATTCTGACTGGTAGTGTCACTGTACTTATGAAAATAAATGAAAAAATTGTATAGTTCATAGATTTTTTTTTAGAATTATAATTTTAGGCTTTTTGTTTTTAGCTTTTATTAGTTTAATTTTACACTGGGGCGGAGCCCCTGGATGGACGGACAGATCACCCCTTTCAGATACAGCAGACAGAGCACCCCTTTCAAATACATAATAGAAATACACACACCAAAAGTAATATATTTTTTTATTTGGATCACACTCAGATATATAGCAGTAGTGTACGGCAGTACTGGTAGTCGTCACTGAGGGACGCATGCACCAATAGAAATATATTTTTTTGCTCTGGATCACACACAGAGGATATAAAGCAGTAGTGTATGGCAGTACTGGTAGTCGTCACTGAGTGACGCACCAATAGAAATCTATTTTTTGCTCTGGATCACACACAGAGGATATATAGTAGTAGTGTACGGCAGCCGCTGTACTAGTAGTCAGAGTGAGGCATCAATAGAAATATATTTTTTGCTTTGGCTCACACACACATATATATATATAGCAATAGTGTACGGCAGTACTGGTTGTCGTCACTGATTGATGCACCAATAGAAATATATTTTTTGCTCTGGATCACATACCGAGGATATATAGCAGTAGTGTATGGCAGCCAAAGCACTAGTAGTCAGAGTGACGCACCAATAGAAATATATTTTTTGCTTTGGATCACATACAGAGGATATATAGCATTAGTGTAAGGCAGTACACAGCCCCTTATAGACAGAGAACAACACCTGGTCCTATACACAGCCACAGTATGCTATATACAGTGCACTGTCTACTATGCAGAGCCCTAAAACAGTGACAGTCACAGCACACCTACACAAGCAGCACCCCAGGATAACTCAACTCTCCTGCTGCAACCTCTCTGCTCTCTCCTGCCCCCTTCCCTAACCTGCCTATCTGATAATAGCACAGAATACAGCACAGAAGGAACACATCCTTACTGTGCACTCTCGAAGTCCGGAGTGAAAATGGCGCCGATCACCGGGACTATATATAGAATCCAAAACCCGCGAGATCCGACAGCGGGATGATCTTGTTTTGCTTCATTTTCGGATCCGAGTTAAGCACGCTAAACCGAGCCTGACTCGGATCTGGGCTTGGAACTCAAAGTTCGTGGGGATTTGATTCTCAGAGAACCGAACCCACTCATCCCTAATCTGGCACCATGGGGGCATATGTATCTTGCACTGTGGGGGCATATTTGTATCTGGCACAGTGGGGGCATATTTGGATCTGTACGAGCAGATATGGCACCATGGGATCATATGTGTTTCTGGCACTGTGGGGGCAAATCTGGCACTCTGGGGGCATATGTGTATCTGGCACTGTGGGGGCATACCTGGCACTCTGTGGGCATCTTTGGCACCGTAGGGGAATATGTGTATCTGGTGCTGTGGGGGCATATTTGTATCTGGCACTGTGGGGGCATATTTGTATCTGGCACTGTGGGGGTATATCTGGTACCGTGGGGGCATATATGTATCTGGTAATGTGGGAGCATATTTGTATCTGGTACTGTGGGGGCATATCTGGCCCTGTGGGGGCATATGTGTATCTGGCACTGTGGGGGCATTTATGTATCTGGCACTGTGGGGGCATATATGTATCTGGCACAGTGGGGGCATATATGTATCTGGCACAGTGGGGGCATACTGTATGTGTATCTGGCAATGTGGGGGCATATCTGGCACTGTGGGGGCATATGTGTATCTGGCACTGTGGGGCATACTGTATGTGTATCTGGCACTGTGGGGGCATATATGTATCTGGCACTGTGGGGGCATATATGTATCTGGCACAGTGAGGGCATATATGTATCTGGCACAGTGGGGGCATATGTGTATCTGGCACCGTGGGGGCATATCTGGCACTGTGGGGGCATATGTGTATCTGGCACTCTGGGGGAATATGTGTATCTGGCACTGCACTACTGGAGGCATATGTGTATCTGGCACTATTGGGGGTATATGTGTATCTGGCATTGTACTATTGGGGGCATATGTAAATCTGGCCCCCATATGTGTTATGTGTGCTGTCGCAGCTCAGTTCTGTCAGTTTAATTGCAGCTCTATTCTGCCTGCTTAATTGCTGTAGCAGCACATCTGTTGGGAAATGCCTTGTTACCTTACTCCAGCATGTTGTTTCTTGTTAAAGTCAGGAGCTTGGTGAATGTGCAGCAGCACAATTGCACTGAGTTAGTAATTAAAGGGGGCTTGTCTGTACTGAACCTTGTCATTGGTTAGTACTGCCTTAATATTCCCAGTCTGCCCATTACTCCCTGCTGGTAATAGATCCTGTTTGCCGCGTAAGCCTTTGGCTCTCAGTTTCATATTCTTTTCCTGTGAGATCCTGTGCTAAAGTGTCCTTGCCAGACCCAGTCCTGTCTGGTTCCCGTCTGTCTTGGCTTTAGCTGCAGTGGGGATTTCTCCACACTATACTTGTTCTTTGTCAAGTCTGTATCTTGGTCTTTCTGTTATCCAGTATAATTTCATTTGCATATAGCTGCTTTACACATACCACCACCTGTGTCTCTCAGTCCCATTCCACTACATTCCACTACAGTCTCTCTCTGGCCTGTTTATCTGTGTACATTGGTCTACCTCTTTTAAACCTAAAATAGCAGGTCGCAGCCGGGAGCCTGACACGGGTGCTACCCGGCTGAGACCCGAGTCTGCCCCCTTTTCCACCGGAGTCACCAACCCGGCATAATGGTGGCGTTGCCGGTGACGCAATGGGGGCAGCGCTTGGAGATCACATGATCTCCAAGCGCCGTCCGCACATGAGTGTAAACGGGAAGACGAGTTGCATCAACCTGGCTACCATTTACACTGCACAGTTTGCCAGGTTGAACATGTGTTCAACCCCGCAAACCTCCCGAGTTGGAATACCGGGTCACTCGACCCGGACTATTCCAACTCGACCCTTTTACACCAGCCAACAACACGGGTTATGCATGTTCATTTGCAATGACCCGTGTTACTAGCTGGTGGTGTAAAAGAAGTATTACAGGCCTTTTAGTCTGTTCTCTGAACTATTTCTTCTCTCAGTCTTCTCTGATCCTTCGTGTTGGTACTAGAGATGTGCACCGGAAATTTTTAGGGTTTTGTGTTTTGGTTTTGGATTCGGTTCCGCGGCCGTGTTTTGGATTCGGACGCGTTTTGGCAAAACCTCCCTTAAAATTTTTTTGTCGGATTCGGGTGTGTTTTGGATTCGGGTGTTTTTTTTCAAAAACCCCTCAAAAACAGCTTAAATAATAGAATTTGGGGGTCATTTTGATCCTAAAGTATTATTAACCTCAATAGCCATACTTTCCACTCATTTCCAGTCTATTCTGAACACCTCACAATATTACTTTTAGTCCTAAAATTTGCACCGAGGTCGCTGGATGACTAAGCTAAGCGACCCAAGAGGGCGGCACAAACACTTGGCCCATCTAGGAGTGGCAGTGCGGTGTCAGACAGGATGGCACTTATAAAAAATTTGCCCCAAACATCACATGATGCAAAGATAAATAAATAAAAAAAGAGGTGCAAGATGGAATTGTCCTTGGGCCCTCCCACCCACCCTTATGTTGTATAAACAGGACATGCACACTTTAACAAACCCATAATTTCAGCCACAGGGTCTGCCACACGACTGTGGCTAAAATGACTGGTTGGTTTGGGCCCCCACCAAAAAAAGAAGCAATTAATCTCTCTTTGCTCAAACTGGCTCTACAGAGGCAAGATGTCGACCTCATCATCATCCTCCGATTCCTCACCCCTTTCACTGTGTACATCCCCCTTGTCAAAGTCAGAAAAATATCCCTATACACGCTGCCATATTTGCACCTCACGCTGGTCCGCGCTGCGCATGCGTGCGCTTTCCCGTGATAGCGCATACCCGCTGATGCGTGCACCCGCTCGCATCGGTATGCGTATTTACGGTAAAGAGTATGTAGTCGTAGCGTGCGACCCAATCGTTACATATTTTCACAATTAATGTAGTTTGTAGACCATGATCCCTTTGATAGATTCTGAAAGTTTGGTTAATATGGAATGTCCCTGAGCGGAGGAATCCCTCTTTGTATTGTGCTAAGGGTCTAACAGGAATCATACAGCAGTGTTTGGTACCCATCGGAAGAGTATTTAAATAGCAATATTCCGGTGTTGGTTTGGAGCGTATTAATCGCTCGTGCGGATAGTTATGGACATAAGAAGTTTATGTCCATTTCTATTATTTACTCATACTCAGGTATGCGGCGGGAAACCTAGTTTCCCACCCACCTGAGCCGTTTGAAATCGTCACAGCCCACCTGTATGAATCACCCTATGACCTTTTGTTATAGTGCGAAGCCGAATTCCTGCGTCCAATGGACAATGAGGTTGTAGGGACCATTAGATTGCATTGTGTGAGTAGCATAAAAGACGGGCCTGTGGCATCCAGCTTTCACTTCTCATCAAACGGTTCTCATTGCTGATAATCGGGAAGCTGGATGTCTAGAGGCGCATGCGATCATACCCTTTGTGCGTAAGTTTTTCTCCGTAATCATATTGTCTTACTGTGAGCCAATCTCTCTCTCTCTCCGTCTCTCTCTCTCTCTCTCCATTCTCTTTCTCTCGTATCTCCCATTGACTAGTATTGTATTGTATTAGATTGGTATTGTATTGTATTTCTAGTGTAGCTATTTTGGTTAGGAAGTCTCTGTTATATTGTAGTGTATCATTTGTACTGTGATTCTTTTTGCAAGTATAATAGTTATAATACAGATAATAGGCTTTGGACCCTAAACCAGTATCTGTGTATTTCCTATAGTTTTAAGTGTTCACTTGAGCGTCGGTGACGCTCAAGCAGCTTTGTAGTTAGTCAGGTTACACAAGGTTGCACTTACACCCTGTATTCACATTAAGGTATTCTGTGTATTTCATTGATAAAAGGTTTAGACATAAAGGTATAGCGTTGTGAGCGTCTGCGCCGCTGGTGATCTCCTCGTGGTCTCGAGCGTCCGCTACGCCATAGCGAATCATTACTCTAGTCATCACCAATAACGTGTTGTCCTGTGATCACTGGGCCGTGAGCGAACGTGACGCTTGAGCGTCTCGCCTTCGGCTGAGCGATCGTTACGCAACCAGCGTACCCTTACGGTACTTCTTAAGTAAACAGCGTACAGTGTTCTTAGACCTCATAAAGGGTTGTTTATACGACAAAGGAATTTAACATTGTCAATTGGGGGACTCGTCCTGTCCTTCTCATATCTGCACTAGGTAGATCAGCAGACATTATCCCCCAGCAAAGGGTGGGAGGTTGTCTCGCAGTGCTGACGGGATAAGCGTCTGCTTCACTTAGATAAAGAGTGCTGAAGGAATCCGGGAACCGGAAGTAAGAACAAAACGCTTGTGTCTTTTAAAACTGTTTATTTTTCTTCTGTCTTGCGTATATACGCACGCATACATATATATATCTGCATTTCTTTTCCATCTGTGTATTTCATAAATTTCGTATATCACTATTCCTGTTTGCCAATTTTTATAGTTGATAGAAAGTGCTAAAAAAAAAAGATTTGCTGTTATTTCATAATAGAGGTAATAGTTAAAAGTGTAGACAAACACACAGGTTTGCCTGGGAGATAAGGCAAAGCCAGTGGGGTACGCGGTAGATGATCAGGGATCATTTACATTGATAAAAGTATATTGTGTTACGGTGGATCTTTGTTTTGCGTACACGTGTCTCTAACAAAGACTAGCGTACGCAATCCAAAGGCCGACGCACGCAGCGTTCATTACGCAACGTAGCGTCCGGTTACGCCCACGTAGCTCAAGTCACGATAAGCGATAATTAGCGCAAAGCGGTAGATAACGCGACGCGGTAAATAACGCAAAATCTATTTTTTGGAAAATTTGAAATTTAGTTTAACAGATCCTGCTCCTAATTGGTAACACAGCTGGGCTAAAGAAAATTTCTGCGCAGAAATAGAAATAGAAGCAAAAGTGTACATGTGTTGAGTGAGTGTGTTTTTTATTACATAAGCTATATAACTTAGAGGTTGAACCAAAAGGAAAGTCGGGTACTCGTCAAGGAACATACGTGTAAGTGACATATACGGTGGCTAGGGAGGCATCCTTGGTTAAATAAAATATGAGCATTAGAGTATAGCGGATCACAAGGTAACAAGGCCAGGAGGTCACAAGGTAACAAGACCAGGAGGTCATAAGGTACAAGAAGGTCCGCTATAAAGGTACAAGAAGCACAACCCCGGGGGTTGGTGCTAAAACCCATATAGGCCATTGGAAGCTCTGGCTGAAGGAATTCGCAGCCGCAATTTTCGATTCCATTGATCTCTCAGTACATAACAGGTAGTGCTTATGTACTGAACGATTGTACCGCACGTAATTGTGTGCAGTAGTTAGTAATCTGACCTAATACCATTAGAGTAAAGTGGTCACAAACGCTATTTGTACATTCTGACGTGATTTGTGTAATTTTTTATTTTTAAAGGGAAGTTCGCTGGTCACTCAGGAACTATCTAACAGCCTCACCTTTACTGGAAAGAGTAAGTGTCCTGCGGGTAACCCTCATATGTTCCAGTAAATAAAGGTTCACAGGGGCCCTGAGTTGGGTACAACAGCTCTGGATACAGTGATTGCAGTACTGGCCAACGTGGGCGAGAAGTGAGTGGGGTACTTGGTAAACCGCCACCGCCAGCCTGCCCAGGACATCTTGGTTTGTTTGTAAGGGTTCGCTGAAAACCTTGATATAAAGATCCAAGGAGGAATAAGCAACACCTGCAGATTATGGGGGCCAATTGTTCAGGTAGGGGGCGATCAACCTCGGTTCGGGTTGATTCAGAGAACCGACCAGTCGGGTCGGCAAGATACATCATGTGTGAAAAATACGGAAGTCACACAGAGGTTTTATGTGATGAATGGGAGAGAATGACTGTACAAGACAGGGAGAAATTCCCAAGAATAGGTAGCTTCAGTCCAGAAGTGTTACAAAATTTAAGGAGCAGGATATGTCTCATAAAATCAACAAAGAGACGAATTCAGCATCATGATTATTTACAGTTGTGGCAACAGGAAGGTGAGATACAGAGAGGTTTGGCTCTGGCGGCGGGATCTGGGGCAGCCAGGAAACTGATAGCCACAGCCCCACCACCACCATACATAGCAGGAGAGGAGTTGATTACGGAGAGAAACGCACTGGGTTGTAAAACACAAACACTTAGTAACCCTGTAAATGTTAATGATGTTAACCAAGTAACTCATGCAAGTATTAACCCGTGCAAGTTGTACCCTGTTTTGAACTTTCCTCAGGAGTGTGATCAAGAAGACGATCCAGCAACAATTTCAGCTCTCTCTCTAGCGGCCACCATAGCAGAGACCACAGTAGGCACAGCAACACCCACGAGATTAGCGAAGGCCCCTAGCGGAGGGATAGGTGAGGTCGTGTCAACGGGTAAGTACGGCACCATGCATTATACTGAAACAATTTCACCACAAGTTGTAGAATCTACACAGAATGAGGTTGTTAGAGTTAACCCTGTTAGAGTAATAGCAGTTCCCAATGGGAAAACAGATGTATCAGGAGCCACTCCCATAAGGAACATTGCCATGTACACTCCATTTTCCCGAATGGAATTAAGGACAATAGTGTCCGAATTTCCTGACCCCAGGAAAGACTTAGTTGCTAGCCAAAAATACATCAGGGATCTAGGTAACACTGTAGAACCCAACAACAAGGATTGGCAGATACTGCTAAGAGCTTGTTTACCTTCAAATGTCGACTCAGTTCAATTCTTAGCCGATTGTGGACTAGATAAAGATGTACCACTTTCAGATGTATACAACAAAGATAACGTAAAAAGGATAAATTTACAGCTAAAGGAGTATTTCCCAGCTGTTGTTAAATGGAACAAAATATTCTCCATTAGACAAAAAGAGTCCGAAACGGCAACAGAATATTTTCATCGGGCACTATTAGAAATGGCAAAGTACACTGGAATAGAAGACATTAGGACCAACCCAAACCACCAAGAAGTAGCAGTATCTGTACTGATGGATGGTTTAAAGGAAACATTAAAGACTAGGGTTCAGACCACGCAACCATGTTGGCGACGTCTGTCGGTGTCCACATTGAGAGAGGCTGCTATTGATCACGACAGAAACATCACTAGACACAGGGAGTCGCAAAGTGATAAGTTGATGGCAGTAAGTATACAGGCGCTGACCACAAGGCAGCCTGCGTATGTACCACCGAATCCTGTGGGTAAGTCAAGTGTAATAACATGTTTTTCTTGTAACAAACAGGGACACTATGCACGAGACTGTAGAACAAAGAGTGTACAAAGATCTTTTCAACCCCCTAGACAACGACACGACACACGACATTGGGAGCAGGGTCCACAGAGGCGGAGGTTTGAGCCACATACAGGGGAAACAAAAAGATACCCCCCGAACAGAGATTGGCATGCCTCTGGTAGTTCCCAGCTAACTCCCCCACAAGTAGTTGCTGCCAACGGGATTCAGGGAGGTCAGCATACCCAATAGGGGTGTGGCCATACCTGTAATCTGCAGCCAGTGAAATTGATTGCCAGTCTTGGAAGTGAACCAGAGATTGCAATCAATGTAGCTGGTAAAACCTTAAACTTTCTTGTAGACACAGGGGCGGCCAAGTCAGTGATAAATTCGACAGTGGGCATGAGAACCACTGGTAGGACAGTTCCAGCCATGGGAGTAACCGGAGTAGTCCAGCACTACCCTGTTAGCAAACCAGCCGAGATTACAATAGGGCCTTTGCATACCAAGCATTCATTTTTGCTAGCTGCATCGGCACCAACCAATCTCCTGGGAAGAGACTTACTATGTAAAATGGGTTGCGTCATTTATTGTACTCCTGAAGGTGTATTCTTGGACATTCCTGAGAATCACGCTCAGGAAGTACGAGACATGTTAGACTCCCCATCAAAATTAATGTCACATCCCATTATGACAAATAGGAATCCATCCCAAATAGAAGAGATGACATCTCAGATACCAGAGTCACTTTGGACAAAAGATGGACAGGACACTGGATTAATGGCAAACGTAGCTCCAGTAGTTGTACAAGTAAAAGATGGTAGGATAGCTCCAAAAATCCCACAGTATCCTCTGAAGCCAGAGGTGGAGTTAGGAGTTTTCCCAGTAATAGAGCGCTTGCTACAACAGGGCATTCTAGTAAGAACGTCCAGCACAGCAAATAGTCCCATCTTCCCTATTAAAAAGAGTGGGGGGAGGGGTTACAGGCTAGTGCAGGATCTAAGGGGGATTAACAAAATAGTTGAGAGTCAGTTCCCCGTAGTGCCAAATCCAGCTGTCATCCTAATGCAAATTCCTCCCACTGCCAAATTTTTCACTGTTATTGACCTCTGCTCCGCATTCTTTTCGGTACCTCTGCACCCTGACAGCCAATATTTGTTTGCATTCACATACAGAGGAGTCCAATACACGTGGACTCGGTTACCCCAAGGTTTCATAGACAGTCCAAGTATATTTTCTCAGGCTTTGCATGATTGTTTACAGTCTTTCCAACCGGAGGGTGGATCAGTATTGATACAGTATGTAGATGATTTACTACTGTGTTCAGATTCGCTGGAAGCTTCCCTGAAGGATACGAAACAGCTCCTGTTTCATCTTTCAGACACAGGACATAAGGTTTCCAAAGACAAATTGCAATTATGCCAACCTAAGGTAAAATATTTGGGACACTGTCTAACACAAGGACTGAGACACCTGACCGCTGATAGAGTCCAAGCCATTAGAGACATGACACTGCCACAAACCCAGCAACAGATCAGGACATTTTTAGGAATGTGTGGGTATTGCCGTAATTGGATCCCAGGGTTTTCCATATTGGCGTTACCTTTGCAGGAAATGGTCTCCTCAAACAAACCTGATAGGATCTCGCATACAGACGAATCCGAAACAGCATTTGAGAGACTCAAACAGTGCCTAACGCAGGCACCAGCACTAGGTATGCCAGACTATGGGAAACCCTTTGAACTATACGGAACAGAAAGTGCTGGTTGCGCAGCAGGTGTACTAACCCAAAAACACGGTGATGCCAGCAGGCCAGTTGCATACTACAGCGCTCAGCTAGACACGGTAGCGCGATCCCTCCCCACATGCTTGCGTAGCGTTGCGGCGATAGCATTGCTAGTGACAAAAAGCGAAGATGTCGTGCTAGGCCACAACCTCACAATCCATACACCACATGCAGTATCTGCCTTATTGAATTCTGCCCAAACCAGACACGTCTCATCAGCAAGGTTTACAAGATGGGAATTGGCATTAATGGCCCCAGTAAACATCACCATAAGGAGATGCAGCGCATTAAATCCTGCGACATTTCTCCCAGGTGTGCCTGGTCAGACACAAAGGGTGGAAGGTGAGAGTGGTGGGGAAGGAGAATTTAATACAAAGGAAGACACACATGATTGTATGGAATATTTGACCCAAAATTTTACCGCAAGGCCTGACATCAGTGACAATCCACTGGAAGATGCAGAACTCACGTTCTACACTGACGGTAGTTGTCATAGACAGTCAGACTCGGGAGACTTGTGTACTGGATACGCAGTCGTAGATGACCAAGACACCATAGAAGCGGAACCGCTAGGTCCACCTCACTCAGCCCAGGTTGCTGAACTGGTCGCCCTAACCAGAGCATGTGAATTGGCTAAGGGTAAGTCAGCCAATATCTACACCGATTCTAGATACGCCTTCGGGGTAGTACATGATTTCGGAGCCCTATGGCGCCTCAGAAATTTCATGACGGCAGCTGGTACACCGATAGCGCATGCAGCTTATATAAAAAGGCTTCTAACAGCGATACAGGAACCCGACAGAGTGGCTGTTATCAAATGTAAAGCACATACATATAGTCAAGACCCAGTGTCACTTGGTAACAGCCGAGCAGACGAAGCAGCTAAGCTTGCAGCTGCTACCCCCATACAGACAGACACCACACAACTGATGGTATTTAATACCATCAACACACAGAAGTTGTGTGAAATGCAGAATTTGTGTTCCACACAGGAAAGAGCAGTCTGGAAGGCAAAGGGATATGGCCAGGAGTCCTCAGGGCTCTGGACGGATGGACATGGTAAACCAGTGGCCCCCAGAGCATATCTTCCATGTCTGGCTGAAGCAGCTCATGGGTTGACTCATCTAGGCAAGGAGGGAATGTGCAAATTGGTAAGAGCATACTGGTGCGCCCCAGGATTCTCCTCTCATGCGGGTAAAAGAGCAATGTCATGCCTTACCTGTCTGAGAAAGAATATTGGAAAAGCAATACCTACAGAACCATCCCATATCCCACCTGCCGGCGGCCCTTTCCAGGTAATACAAATTGACTTCATTCAATTACCCCCATGTCGAAATTTGAAATATGTACTTGTTTGTATAGATGTTTTCTCGAATTGGGTCGAAGCATTTCCAGCAGCTACAAATACCGCTATGTTTACAGCTAAGAAAATTGTGCAGGAATTTGTATGTAGATATGGTATCCCTAGAATCATTGAAAGTGATAGGGGTACCCATTTTACCGGTGATGTCTTTCAAGGAATGTGTAAATTAATGGGTATTGATAGCAAGCTGCACACTCCGTACCGTCCACAGGCGAGTGCGAAGGTCGAAAGAGTGAACAGCACTATTAAAAATAAATTGAGTAAAGTAATGGCAGAGACAGGATTGACGTGGCCAGAAGCTTTACCCATTGTTTTGTATAGCATCAGAACCACTCCCAGGTCCCCTCTTAACCTGTCCCCTTTTGAAATTCTGTTTGGTCGACAACCGCATGTCATGATTAACCCTCAGGATGATTTGAAATGTAACAATGAAGTAACTGTAAAATACTTGATTAACATGAGTAAGCAGTTGAGGAATCAAAATGATAATCTGAAGTTGGTGATTCCTGATTTACCAGATAGTAATTGTCATGACATTGAACCTGGGGATTATGTAATGATACGAAATTTTCTACGCTCAGGTTGTCTTATTGATAGATGGGAAGGACCATACCAAGTCTTATTGACTAGCACCACAGCATTGAAGGTTGCTGAGAGAGAGACTTGGGTCCATTCATCCCACTGCAAAAAGGTTGCTGATCCAGAGAGGTCCCGTGATAAGGAACAGACGGTAGAGGTTGTATCACTGGAGTGTCTGTTCCAGGAGGACTAAGGCGGCACCTGAGCCTTGAAGACCGAAAGCAGTTGTTGACTCCCTTCCCCCTTTTATTGTTTTTCTCCACTTCCCATCCCCTCTCCCTTAAAAATTCTTTTTCCCCCTTCTCATTCTTCTCTATTTTCTCCTCGAAGATGGACTTGCCCCAAGAGACTGTGATCCGGATTTTGATGTTAACCATGATGTTGACCAGAGCAGTCTGTTCCGGCGAGAGTACCATAGAGGTCGAGAGAGGTTCTGGAATGGGTTCCGATTATGATGATGGAGGCGTAGTTTTCCAAGATCAACCAAACCAACAAGCAAAGGCGAGTATCAGAAAACGATCCGATAGAAGAAATTGTGATGGATTGTTAGCTGAAGAAAACTGTATCTGTAGGCTCTGTGACAATTTGATTGAGGATGGGTGCATAAAGAAATGCCAATCCAGTTTTAATATCCATATGGACCGGCATCCATTGAGTGACTATCACTCCTTAGTGGGTAACGTATTAAACCAAACAGATTGTTGGGTATGCTCTCAAGTACCTCAGGGTCATAGCAAATCAGGGCTAGTACCATTTCCTTTAACGTTAGGGGAGGTACTTGAGCTAAGTGGTGGGAGACCGGTGGACCGGAGGTTTAACATCTCCAGCCCTCCTAGTTTGAAGCTCCACCAATACCATGTGGATAGGTCCCTCTTATGTTTTAATATCTCCAATCCCCGTAAGCCGGGAAATTGGGAAGTGTCATGGAGCAACCTTACCATGACCTTCTCACACAGAGCAGATAGAATGCCTACAGATACAGAGCTTGTACGCCACATAGCCAGTAGAGGAAAATCTTTCCGGTATAGATACACCCTAGGAAATAGAATTACTAGAGTTGGAGAAGTATCACCAGGATACTGTGCACATATCGTACAGTCTGATACGTGCATTAAGCAGATGGAAGAATTAGGGTCAGGAGATTTCACATGGAAGGTTTGTAATATGGTAATGTCCTTCTCCGTCCCATATGTTCTCCCCGATGATGCATATTTCATATGCGGGAGAAAGGCGTACAAGTGGCTTGCCCCAAACTCTGAAGGATTGTGTTATATTGGAAAGGTATTGCCTGAAGTGATGACTGTTACACATGACAAAATGAAGGACATACACCGTGGTGCCCAAGCTCCTTATACTCACACTCATTACGAGCACCGAGTTAAAAGACAACTGTCAGAAAGGTTAGAGCATCCGGCCTCTGATCTTATCCATGAATCCACCGGGATTCAGGTTCTGGTAGCGTTAGATTTCACTCGCACCGCTCGGGGAGTGATGAATTATAGATACATTTCCGCACTCGCCAATTTGTTAGATAATATCACTGAAATGTATGATGACACGTTCAGATACACTGGAAGAGAACTTCAAGCTTATAAAACAGAACTAGTTCAGCATAGGATGGTTCTTAATTATCTTACAGCAGTAACAGGCGGATATTGTGTTACATTGGCAACACAGTACGGCATAAAGTGTTGCACGTATATCACAAATAGCACCGAGGATCCGGTAGAGGTCATAGACCAAAAGATGGACGATATTCTCCAATTGAAGTGGGAATTTCGTCGAAAACACAATCTCACCCTTGCCGCTGTAGGTAATGAGCTGACTAGTTGGGTGTCATGGTTGAACCCGCGAAATTGGTTCTCCGGTTTAGGAGACTGGGCTCAAGGAGTCATAATGGATGTTGGAAAGTTTCTCCTATGTATTTTAGGTGTTGTTATATCTATTGGATTGATATTTAGATGCGGGCAGGCTTTAATGAGGTGCAAACAAAGTACAAGAGTGATGAGCTTGAGGAGTGAGGAAACTGTAATTAACCTGGATTTGATTTATGACCCAATGATAGAAACCAGGATGTGATGAAAAATGCGATTATACGGTCCGTTTCTTTCACCTGTTTTTCTGCTTTCTTCCAAGATACAAAGACCCCCTTGGACGAGGAAGTTGACGAGACGCTATACAGACAACAGACAAGCACCAAAGATGAAGTTTTGACAACCTATGATATGGACACTTGATGAACTTTGCCATGGATCCCCAGTTTCCCTAGTATTTTTAAACTCACGCTAGCCCAACATTTTTGTAAATCTGATGGCACTGACAAAGCTATTTGCTCATGCCCAAGGAGCAATACAGCGCAAAGAAGACGACTCTCAACAGATACCGAACAAAACTTCAACAACAGATGTACATTTCCCTGACATAGAATACCTCCGCATTTACCGTAATTATGTCTTTTCTTCATTTCTACAACCCTCAGGTAATGACACACATAGTCGATAGGGAATACAGGCACAGATATCAGCAACCACATACTTCCCCCATTCATGTATCATCAACTAAAATGTGCATCCCCATTTTGTTACAACTGAAAGCCGAAATGAGCTCGGTAAAGTTTGACAGCCCATCCACAGACCTGTACCACGGGATAAGAAGGAATTCAAATGTATACTTCGCAATACCTCGAAGCTTGATTTACCACACGTACGGCACGATGATACATGACCCTCCAAACATGGACTCATACACACATGCTTCTGCTTTCTCACTAGGTCATACCCTCTTCACACCTACTCCTCTCTTCTTCCTTACCCAACCATGGAAATGAATTAACCCCTGACTTATATTTTTCTTCTTTTTTTTGTTTTGAAGGTGGCAGTTATTATTGACTGCCAAAGGGTGGACTGTCAAAGTCAGAAAAATATCCCTATACACGCTGCCATATTTGCACCTCACACTGGTCCGCGCTGCGCATGCGTGCGCTTTCCCGTGATAGCGCATACCCGCTGATGCGTGCACCCGCTCGCATCGGTATGCGTATTTACGGTAAAGAGTATGTAGTCGTAGCGTGCGACCCAATCGTTACATATTTTCACAATTAATGTAGTTTGTAGACCATGATCCCTTTGATAGATTCTGAAAGTTTGGTTAATATGGAATGTCCCTGAGCGGAGGAATCCCTCTTTGTATTGTGCTAAGGGTCTAACAGGAATCATACAGCAGTGTTTGGTACCCATCGGAAGAGTATTTAAATAGCAATATTCCGGTGTTGGTTTGGAGCGTATTAATCGCTCGTGCGGATAGTTATGGACATAAGAAGTTTATGTCCATTTCTATTATTTACTCATACTCAGGTATGCGGCGGGAAACCTAGTTTCCCACCCACCTGAGCCGTTTGAAATCGTCACAGCCCACCTGTATGAATCACCCTATGACCTTTTGTTATAGTGCGAAGCCGAATTCCTGCGTCCAATGGACAATGAGGTTGTAGGGACCATTAGATTGCATTGTGTGAGTAGCATAAAAGACGGGCCTGTGGCATCCAGCTTTCACTTCTCATCAAACGGTTCTCATTGCTGATAATCGGGAAGCTGGATGTCCAGAGGCGCATGCGATCATACCCTTTGTGCGTAAGTTTTTCTCCGTAATCATATTGTCTTACTGTGAGCCAATCTCTCTCTCTCTCCGTCTCTCTCTCTCTCTCTCTCTCCATTCTCTTTCTCTCGTATCTCCCATTGACTAGTATTGTATTGTATTAGATTGGTATTGTATTGTATTTCTAGTGTAGCTATTTTGGTTAGGAAGTCTCTGTTATATTGTAGTGTATCATTTGTACTGTGATTCTTTTTGCAAGTATAATAGTTATAATACAGATAATAGGCTTTGGACCCTAAACCAGTATCTGTGTATTTCCTATAGTTTTAAGTGTTCACTTGAGCGTCGGTGACGCTCAAGCAGCTTTGTAGTTAGTCAGGTTACACAAGGTTGCACTTACACCCTGTATTCACATTAAGGTATTCTGTGTATTTCATTGATAAAAGGTTTAGACATAAAGGTATAGCGTTGTGAGCGTCTGCGCCGCTGGTGATCTCCTCGTGGTCTCGAGCGTCCGCTACGCCATAGCGAATCATTACTCTAGTCATCACCAATAACGTGTTGTCCTGTGATCACTGGGCCGTGAGCGAACGTGACGCTTGAGCGTCTCGCCTTCGGCTGAGCGATCGTTACGCAACCAGCGTACCCTTACGGTACTTCTTAAGTAAACAGCGTACAGTGTTCTTAGACCTCATAAAGGGTTGTTTATACGACAAAGGAATTTAACATTGTCACCCTCCTCACAGAGTATTAATTCGTCCCCACTGGAATCCACCATCTCAGGTCCCTGTCTACTTTCTGGAGGCAATTGCTGGTGAATGTCTCCACGGAGCAATTGATTATAATTAATTTTGATGAATATCATCTTCTCCACATTTTGTGGAAGTAACCTCGTACGCCGATCACTGACAAGGTGACCGGTTGCACTAAACACTATTTCGGAGTACACACTGGAGGGGGGGCAACTTAGGTAAAATAAAGCCAGTTTGTGCAAGGGCCTTCAACTTGCCTCTTTTTCCTGCCAGTTTACATACGGACTGTCTGACGTGCCTACTTGGATGCGGTCACTCATATAATCCTCCACCATTCTTTCAATGGTGAGAGAATCATATGCAGTGACAGTAGACGACATGTCAGTAATCGTTGGCAGGTCCTTCAGTCCGAACCAGATGTCAGCACTCGCTCCAGACTGCCCTGCATCACCGCCAGCGGGTGGTTTTGGAAATCTGATCCTTTTCCTGGCAGGTCCAGTGGCGGGAGAAAATGAAGGAGGAGCTGTTGGCGGTTCACGTTCCACTTGACTTGACAAGTGTCTCACCAGCAGGTCTTTGAACATGTGCAGACTTGTGTCTGCCGGAAAGAGAGATACAACATAGGCTTTAAACCTAGGATCGAGCACGGTGGCCAAAATGTAGTGCTCTGATTTCAACCGATTGACCACCCGTGAATCCTGGTTAAGCGAATGAAGGGCTCCATCCACAAGTCCCACATGCCTAGCGGAATCGCTCTGTCTTAGCTCCTCCTTCAATGTCTCCAGCTTCTTCTGCAAAAGCCTGATGAGGGGAATGACCTGACTCAGGCTGGCAGCGTCTGAACTGACTTCACGTGTGGCAAGTTCAAAGGGTTTCAGAACCTTGCACAATGTTGAAATCATTCTCCACTGCGCTTGAGTCAGGTGCAGTGGCGTAACTAGAAATTTTTTCCCCCAAGCCAAAAAATTCTTCGGCGGCCCCCCCCCCCCCCCCTTCATGCTCCATAATTGGGAGCAAGAAAGGGATAAATATGCGCGAGCCTTCGGCGCGCGCAGCAAAAAAGGGGTGTTGTTTCATTGGAATGGGCGTAGTTTCGCATAAAGGGGCGTGGAATTGCAGGAAAAGACTACCTTATACCCCAGTTTTGCAACCTGCACGCCCATACGTTGGCCACCACAGGAAAGAAAAATAATCCTGATTCATGCCCCTTACATTATTTGTCATTTTTCCTCCTTATAGTAATGCCCAGTATACATTATGCCACATACTGCAATGGCCCTTAGACATTATGCCGCACACAATAATGCACATGACACAATATGCACACACTGTAATGCCCCCGACACATTATGCCACACACCGTAATGCCTGTGACACATTATGCCACACACCGTAATGCTTGTGACACATTATGACAGGAATCGCAATGCCCGTTATACATTATGCTACACACTGCAATGCCCCTGATACATTATAGCACATACAATGTCTGTGACACATTATGACACACACCGCAATGTCCGTGATACATTATGCCACACACTGCAATGCCCGATACATTATAGCACATACAATGCCTGTGACACATTATGCCACACACTGCAATGACCTTGAGACATTATACCACAATGCCCGTGATATAGTATACCATACACCGTAATGCCTGTGACACATACCGCAATGCCCTGCCCGTTATACCCTATGCCACACACCGCAATGCCCGTTATGTATTATGCCACACTGCAATGACCCTGAGACATTATACCACATACCACAATGCCCGTGATATAGTATACCACACACCGTAATGCCTGACACATTATGACACACACCGCAATGTCCGTGATACATTATGCCACACACTGCAATGACCCTGAGACATTATACCACATATCACAATGCCCGCGATATAGTATACCATACACCGTAATGCCTGTGACACATTATGACACACACCGCAATGTCCGTGATACATTATGCCACACACCGTAATGCCCATTACACATTAAGTCCTACAGTAAGGCTTCTAATTACTTTTCAATTACCTGCTCGTTGTCAGGGGTTTCATGCACTGGGTGTCATACTCGTTGCCAGGGGTTTCATGCTCTTGGTTCCATGCACGGTGTCAGGGGTTTTCATGCTCAGGGTGTCATGCTCGTTGCCAGGGGTTTCATGCACTGGGTGTCATGCTCATTGCCAGGTGTTTCATGCACTGGGTGTCATGCTCGTTGCCAGGTGTTTCATGCACTGGGTGTCATGCTCGTTGCTAGGAGGTAGTCCTTGTTGCTAGGGCTGTGCTCCCAGTGCCATATATGTCCCCAGTGCCATATATGTCCCCAGTGCCAGATATTCCCCCACGGTGCCAGGTACTCACATGCCCCAGTGCCAAATATAGCCCCCCCCATGTGCCAGGTACACATATACCCCCCCAGTGCCACATATGCCCCCAGTGTCAGATATTCCCCCCCAGTGCCACATATGCCCCCAGTGCCAGATATGCCCCCAGTGCCAAATATGCCCCCAGTGCCAGATATGCCCCCAGTGCCACATATGCCCCCAGTGCCGGATATTCCCCCCCAGTGCCACATATGCCCCCAGTGCCAGATATTCCCCCCCAGTGCCACATATGCCCCCAGTGCCAGATATTCCCCCCCAGTGCCACATATGCCCCTAGTGCCAGATATTCCCCCCCAGTGCCACATATGCCCCCAGTGCCAGATATTCCCCCCAGTGCCAGATATCCCCCCGTGCCATATATGCCCCCAGTGCCATATATGCCCCCAGTGCCATATATGCCCCCAGTGCCAGATATACCCCCCCGTGCCATATATGCCCCCAGTGCCAGATATTCCCCCCCAGTGCCATATATGCCCCCAGTGCCAGATATTCCCCCCCAGTGCCATATATGCCCCAGCGCCAGATATTCCCCCCAGTGCCAGATATTCCCCCCAGTGCCATATATGCCCCCAGTGCCAGATATTTCTTCCCCCACCTCCCGCCCTAACCCCCACCCCCCACCCCACCCGCCGCCGCCACTTTTTGGAGGGACGCGGAGGGCACAGCTCGCCTCTCCTGTGTCCCTCCTGCATCATCTCCGGCGGCCGCGGGTCTAATAGGGGGAAGTGCCGGTTCGTGAGCCAATTAGAGCTCACGGACGGCACTTCCGGAGATGATGCAGGAGGGACACAGGGAGATGCGCACTGTGCCCTCCGTGTCCCTCCAACAAGCGGCGGAGGGAAGGAGACCGCAGACTGACATGCGGACGCTCGTCCGCATGTCAGTCTGCTGTAAATCAGTGGCGCCCCCGCAGCCCCTCGCCCCCAAGCCACTGCGAGGGCTGCGGGGGCAATAGTTACGCCACTGGTCAGGTGCATTCCCCCTCCTTTGCCTATATCGTAGGCAGATGTATAGGCTTGAATGGCCTTTTGCTGCTCCTCCATCCTCTGGAGGATATATAGCATATAGAGGGTTGAATTCCACCTCGTTACCACCTCTTGCTTCAGCTGATGGCAGGGCAGGTTCAGGAGTGTTTGCTGGTGCTCCAGTCTTCGGCACGCGATGGCTGAATGCCGAAAGTGGCCCGCAATTCTTCGGGCCACCGACAGCATCTCTTGCACGCCCCTGTCATTTTTTAAAAAACGTCTGCACCAAATTCAATGTATGTGCAAAACATGGGACGTGCTGGAATTTGCCCACATGTAATGCATGCACAATATTGGTGGCGTTGTTCGATGTCACAAATCCC
Organism: Pseudophryne corroboree; assembly: GCF_028390025.1. Lineage (NCBI taxonomy): Eukaryota > Metazoa > Chordata > Amphibia > Anura > Myobatrachidae > Pseudophryne > Pseudophryne corroboree. Next base: position 768,179,002 of record NC_086449.1, on the reverse strand, counting down.
CAGGAGAGTCCAATTGGGGTAAGCCATTCTGCGATGATGTTCCTCAGTTTCCGTAAGAGGTTGTCAGCTGTGTGACTCTTCTGGAAAGCGGTGATACAAAGCGTAGCCTGCCTAGGAACGAGTTGGCGTTTGCGAGATGCTGCTACTGGTGCTGCCGCTGCTGTTCTTGCTGCGGGAGGCAATACATCTACCCAGTGGGCTGTCACAGTCATATAGTCCTGAGTCTGCCCTGCTCCACTTGTCCACATGTCCGTGGTTAAGGGGACATTGGGTACAACTGCATTTTTTAGGACACTGGTGACTCTTTTTCTGACGTCTGTGTACATTCTCGGTATCGCCTGCCTAGAGAAGTGGAACCTAGATGGTATTTGGTACCGGGGACACAATACCTCAAGATATTCTCTAAGTCCCTGTGAACTAACGCCGGATACCGGACACACGTCTAACACCAACAGAGCTGCAAAGGCATGAGTTATCCGCTTTGCAACAGGATGACTGCTGTGATATTTCATCTTCCTCGCAAAGAACTGTTGGACAGTCAAATGCTTACTGGAAGTAGTACAAGTGGTCTTCCGACTTCCCCTCTGGGATGATGATCGACTCCCAGCAGCAACAACAGCAGCGCCAGCAGCAGTAGACGTTACACTCAAGGATCCATCGGAGGAATCCCAATCAGGAGAGGACTCGTCAGACTTGCCAGTGACATGGCCTGCAGGACTATTGGCGATCCTGTCTAAGGACGAAATTGACACTGAGGGAGTTGGTGGTGTGGTTTGCAGGGGCTTGGGTACAAGAGGAAGGGATCTAGTTGTCAGTGGACTGCTTCCGCTGGCACCCAAAGTTTTTGAACTTGTCAATGACTTCTGATGAATGCGCTCCAGGTGACGTATAAGGAAGGATGTTCCTAGGTGGTTAACGTCCTTACCCCTACTTATTACAGCTTGACAAAGGCAACACACGGCTTGACACCAGTTGTCCGCATTTCTGTTGAAATAATTCCACACCGAAGAGGTGATTTTTTTTGTATTTTGACCAGGCATGTCAATGGCCTTATTCATCCCACGGACAACAGGTGTCTCCCCGGGTGCCTGACTTAAACAAACCACCTCACCATCAGATTCTTCCTTGTCAATTTCCTCCTCAGCGCCAGCAACAGCCATATCCTCATCCTGGTGTACTTGAACAGTGACATCTTCAATTTGACTATCAGGAACTGGACTGTGGGTGCTCCTTCCAGCACTTGCAGGGGGCGTGCAAATGGTGGAAGGAGCCACCTCTTCCCGTCCAGTGTTGGGAAGGTCAGGCATCGCAACTGACACAATTGGACTCTCCTTGGGGATTTGTGATTTAGAAGAACGCACAGTTCTTTGCTGTGCTTTTGCCATCTTAGCTCTTTTTATTTTTCTAGCGGGAGGATGAGTGCTTCCATCCTCATGTGAAGCTGACCCACTAGTCATGAGCAACATAGGAGAGGGCCTTAGCCGTTCCTTGCCACTCCATGTCGTAAATGGCATATTGGCAAGTTTACGCTTCTCCTCAGACGTTTTTAATTTCGATTTTTGGGTAATTTTACTGAACTTTTGTTTTTTTTTATTTTACATGCTCTCTACTATGACATTGGGCATCAGCCTTGGCAGACAACATTGATGGCATTTAATCGTCTCTGCCATGACTGGTGGCAGCAGCTTCAGCACTAGGTGGAGGTGGATCTTGATCTTTCCCTATTTTACCCTCCACATTTTTGTTCTCCATTTGTTAATGTGTGGAATTATATGCCAGCTGCAAGATACAGCAATGGACTACTGTACTGTACTACTATATACTGCTGGTCACCATAATGCAGCACTGTACTACTATATACTAGTCACAACAATGCAGCAGATATTGAGCACTGATCAGGATACTAGAACTGAGTCTGACACAGAGCTGCAAGATACAGCAATGGACAACTGTACTGTACTACTATATACTGGTGGTCACCACAATGCAGCACTGTACTACTATATACTGGTCCCCACAATGCAGCAAAGATATTGAGCACTGATCCGGAGAATAGAACTGAGTCTGACACGGAGCTGCAAGATACAGCAATGGACAACTATACTGTACTATATACTGGTGGTCACCACAATGCAGCATTGTACTACTATATACTGGTCCCCACAATGCAGCACAGATATTGAGCACTGATCCGGAGAATAGAACTGAGTCTGACACGGAGCTGCAAGATACAGCAATGGACAACTGTACTGTTCTACTATATACTGGTGGTCACGACAATGCAGCACTGTACTACTATATACTGGTCCCCACAATGCAGCACACTGAGCACAGATATTGAGCTTTTCAGGCAGAGAACGTAGCCACGTCCTCTCCGCTCAATCGACAATGCACGAGTGAAAATGGCGGCGACGCGCGGCTCTTTTTATGGAATCCGAATCTCGTGAGAATCCGACAGCGGGATGATGACATTTTCCCCGGTTCGGGTTTTGCGTGTTAGGCGGGAAGAACCGAGGCTGCCTCGGACCCGTGTAAACCACGTGAAGTTCGGGGGGTTCGGATCTCGACGAACCAAACCCGCTCATCTCCATCTTATTCTTTAACTCTTTGACTTTAATCTTCTTTTGATTACAGCTTTACTAGTTATTAGATTCATTTTAATAAAAAGCTATCAATCTTATGTGAAATGCAAGCATCTGTGTCATTATTTTATTAGTATAAGTTGTCTCAATGTTTTACTGGTATGCAGTGGGGTACGGCCCTTAGTCATTAGGAGATTTAAAAAAAAGGGGCTATTTACATGGGGGTGGGGGGGTTTACAAAAACAAGGATTTTTTTATACTAAGGGGGTGTGAGGGTTACTATTATTAGGATTTAAGACTACTTAAAGACTACTTGGTCTATTTAGATTTTGCAAAAGCATTCGATACAGTGCCTCACAAGAGACTGATCATCAAATTAAGGGAACTTGGCCTAGGAAATACTATTTGAACCTGGATAGGTAATTGGCTGGATAACAGGGTACAACGAGTAATGGTCAATGGGATGTTCTCCAGCTGGGCACCAGTAGTCAGCGGAATACCACAAGGGTCCATACTTGGCCCGCTACTGTTCATTGTATTTATTAATGATCTAGGAATAGGCCCGGGAAGCACAGTGTCAATCTTTGCAGATGATACTAAACTGTGTAAGGTAATTAATTCAGAAATAGATGTGGAGTCTCTACAGAATGACTTATTTAAACTTGAAACCCGGGCGTCTAAATGCGGAATGAGGTTCAATTGAAAAATGCAAAGTTATGCATTTTGGGATTAAAACCAAACTTGCATTCTACACACTTAATGGGGAAAAGATAAGGGTAACAGTAGTGGAAAAAGATTTGGGGGTGCTCATAGATAATAGGCTTAATAACAGTACACAATGTCAAAATGCAGCAAAGGCAAGTAAAGTCCTTGCGTGCATAAAACGGGGTATTGAGACAAGGGACGAGGATGTAATTTTGTTGCTGTACAAAGCATTGGTACGTTTGCACCTGGAATATTTTGTTCAGTTTTGGGCACTATATCATAAAAAAGATAATCAGGGAACTCGAAAGAGTTCAAAGGCGAGCTACTAAACTAATTAAAGGGTTAGAGACACTGGAGTACGAGGAAAGGTTTACTAGGTTAAATATGTATACACTACAAAAGAGGCGACTAAGAGTAGACATTATTAATATCTTCAAATATGTAAAGGGTCATTACAAGGAGTTAGCAGGGGATTTGTTTATTAATAGAACTCTGTATAGGACACGTGGACACTCACTGAGGCTAGAGGAGAGAAAATTCCGTACACAACGTAGGAAAGGGTTCTTCACCATAAGGGCAATAAGGATTTGTAACTCCCTGACGGAGAAGGTAATAATGGCGGACTCTGTAAATGCATTTAAATACGGATTGGACAGTTTTCTAGCTGAAAAAAGTATCCAAGGCTATAGCATTTAATATATTGACATTAAGTATCTGGGAGTGATACGAAATATAGTTGTCAATTGGTACGAAACCATTATTTCGGCTGGGGCATTGTAACATGCACAGCTTAATACAAAATACAGGTTGAACCCAATGGGCATTTTGCCTCTTTTCAAACTCATTAACTATGTTACTATGTTACTGGGGGGTCTATTGCTAATGGTATCTGGATGCTAGGTCGACATGAGTAAGGTCGACAGTCATTAGGTCGACCACTAATGGCCAACCACATGGTCAAAAGGTCAACATGAGCAAAAGATCAACATGGTCAAAAGCTCGACATGTCAATGGACATGGGAAAATGTCGACATGAGTTTTTAACAATTTCATCGGGGTTCCAGGTTACATTATTGAGTAAACGACATCCAATTATTTTTTTTTTACTCAGGTCGACTTTTTCTTGTGTCGACTTTTTCCGCATCAATCTTTTGTTCATGTCGACCTTTGTTTACCTTGTGGCCTTTTGCGGTCGACCTATGCACTGTCAACCTTTTCCAGGTCGACTTAGACAGCTATACCCATTGCCAATCGGGGTGGACAGTTATTATATAATGGGGGCCTATGGACACAGGGAGGATGGGTAATAGTTCTTAAACTTTATTAAGTAATACAAAAAATGACAATTTCTAAGCAGTTTTGTGTGAGAAAAAATAGTCAGTTAGGTGGTTAATTTCTGTATATACCCGCCATGTGAATTGCTTATATCTGAGGTTCCCAAACGCGGTCCTCAAGGCACACCAACAGCCAGGTGTAAGGTATATCCATGGCTCAGCACAGATGGTTAAATCAAATTGGCTGAGGTGCTAATTAAGTCACCTGTGGCCAAGCATGGATACATTTAAAACCTGGACTGTTGGGGTGCCTTGAGGACCGCGTTTGGGAACCTCTGGCTTATATGCAAGGCTTTCATCAGCAGATTAACAAGTGTTTCTGATGTTGCAGAAGGTAAAGAAGAGGTCTTTCTTCGTTCTGCTCTTTCTGTGGACTTCTGTGATGACAGGGACCTGTCTTGAAGATATTCAAATAAATAGGGCAACTATTTATGTCAGAAAACATATAACTAGGTAAGTAGAATCCCAGGGTGTACAGCGGTTTACAATTCCAATTGTAAAGCGCAACGGAATTTGCTGCGCTATGTAAGAAACTGCTAATAAATAATAAATATTTGTGCCACCATACAGTATATTACAGCTTCATACTGTATATATTCTCAAAAAGTGTTTATACCAAGACCTTAGAGGGTAATTCAGACCTGATCACAGCAGCAAATTTGTTAGCAGTTGGGCAAAACCTTGGGGTCATTAAGACCTGATCGCACGCTAGTTTTTTTTCTGCGGCGCTGCGATCAGGTCAGAACTGCGCATGCGTATACACCGCAATGAGCAGGCGTGTGGCACGGGCACAAAGCGGATCATTGCTGGGCGATGGGTTTAACGAAGAATCCATTCGCACAGCCGATCGCAAGATTGACAGGAAGAAGGCGTTTGTGGGTCTCAGCTGACCGTTTTCTGGGAGTGGTTGGAAAAAAGCAGGCGTGTTCAAGAGTTTGCAGGGCGGGTGTCTGATGTCAATTCCGGGACCGAACAGGCTGAAGTGATCGCAAGGGCTGAGTAAGTTCTGGGCAACTCAGAAACTGCACAAAACTTTTTTGTACCGCCCCGGCTGCACATGCGTTCGCACACTTGCAAAGCAAAAATACACTCCCCTATAGGCGGTGACTATCTTCTCACAGCAGTGCAAAAAACCCCAGCGAGTGATCAGGTCTGAATTAGACCCCATGTGCACTGCAGATGGAGCAGATGTAACATGTGCAGAGAGAGTCAGATTTGGGTGGGGTGTGTTCAAACTGAAATCTAAATTGCAGTGTAAAAATAAAGCAGCCAGTATTTACCCTGCACAGAAACAAAATAACCCACCCAAATCTAACTCTCTCTGCACATGTTATATCTGCCCCCCCCCCCTGCAGTGCACATGGGGCCTCATTCCGACCTGATCGCACGCTAGGTTATTTAGCTTGCGGTGCTATCAGGTCAAAACTGCGCATGCGTAGCGTATGCACCGTCGTACGGGTACAAAGCGGATCGTTGCTGAGCGATGGATTTAATGAAGAATTACTTACAACTTAGAGTAGGGCCTGATTCAGAGTCGTACGGTATTGCAGAGCAGCAGGGAAACACAAGGAAGTGGCTGTGCAAAACTGTACAACTAATATGTTAATGGGGTAGGAGGTGTGTGCTGTGAATAGATGCCTCCTGTCTTCTTCCATGATCCGCACCATCAGATCACTCTGTGGGACCATCGGTCATCTGAATAACCAGATTTCCGTCTATGATCTGCATCTGAGGTCAGTAAATCTGAATCGCCAGATGCAGACACTTCCACAACATCAGGCAAAACTCAGTTTTGGGGAACAGACCAGGCTAGTAGACACTGTGGGCGTCATTCCGAGTTGATCGTAGCTCTGCTAAATTTAGCACAGCTACGATCATTCACACTGACATGCGGGGGACTCCCAGCACAGGGCTATCCCGCCCCGCATGTCAGTGCCCCCCCCCCCCCCCAGAAGTGCAAAGGCATCGCACAGCAGCGATGCCTTTGCACTTCAAGAGTAGCTCCCGACCAGCGCAGCTTTAGCGTGCTGGCCGGGAGCTACTCGTTGCTCCCCGGCCCGCAGCGGCTGCGTTTTACGTCACACAGCCGCCGCGGCACGCCCCCTTAACAGTCTGGCCACGCCTGCGTTGGCCAGACCGCTCCCCCTAAATGGCGGATTAACACCGCCGTTCAGCCCCCTCCCGCCCAGCGACCGCCTCTGTCTCAGAGGCGATTGGTAGGCAACGACGGCTGCCATGCGCCGGCGCATGAGCAGTTCTGACCCGATCGCTGCGCTGCGACAAACTGCAGCGAGCGATTGGGTCGAAATGACCCCCTGTGTGCATGAACACAGCACCCATTCTGCACATGCGCAGTGTCCCCACCATCGGACTTGTACGACGCTAACCATTGGGTTAGCATACAAGTCTGAATTAGGCCCTTAATGCTTAATACATATTACCATACATGGCTGTGCAGGCAGGGCCGGTGCACGGTCTCTCTGCACCCTAGGCAAAGCTTCAGCCTAGCGCCCCCTAACCTGCAATCACCACCTCCACCACCTCTCGGAGGGGAGATGCAGGTGGGCTGGGGTGAATTGCATCATTATACATATGATTAGACCTGCAGCAGCAACCAGCGCAGTGTAAAAAGAGAAGGCTGCATACAGAGACATCCTTCAGATTCTTGCTAGATTAATTCAATGGCGCCCCCTAGAGGCCGGCGCCCCTAGACAGCCGCCTAAAGCTGCCTAATGGTAGAGGTGGCCCTGTGCGCAGGTTGTATCATTTGACAATCAGCTTCAGTCCTAAGTACAGTTGGGGTAAATCCTAACTGAAATCTCAGTGACTAGGGGCCTGAGTCAGAGCTGGACGGATCTCTGCACATAATCGCAGATGGCGAAGCTTTCCATACAGCGCATGCGCTGATGCCAATGTACGCATTTTCTTTACCTTCCAACTTTGCAGAGGATAGTGTCAGGACGCTCGTGCGGCTTTGTTGTGTGGCTTATGCTGGGAGGCATCGTGGCCTCTGCCGAGTGTGTGTGGCCAGTTGTCATGGACCCGTTTTTCTGCATTTTGGGGGCGTGCCCAACGCTCATCGAGTAGCTGGTCAACCCCTTGCTCCTCTCCCAGCAGTGAATACATGCCGTGCGCGTGCACACAGCATCTATTCAGAGATCACTCGCTGCTTTGCAGAGCAGGGCAGCGGGTGTTCAAAGCGTCCCCCAACTGTTCCACACGATCATAAGCCACGCCCCCATTTTCACCATGCTCCCAGTCCCTCTTTAAATAGACACTGTGTGCATGCAGAGCAGCTATTGAGAGAAGGCCTCCCAACTTTCCCTCCACTGCAGGACACTGAGACCCACGGGTGAGACAATGCCCAAAAATTGGTACTGTTCCACCAAAATCATGACAGTTGAGACAGGTGCGTAACTCCCAGAGGCAATGGAGGCACCTGCCTCCAGGCTCCAAGCCCTGAAGGGACACCTGCATGTACAGCAGCACCCATGTGGTTCACAGCGGGATCCAATTGTGACCTCTGCTCTGCAAACAGAGTCTGCAGCTCACTCGCTGCTGCTACTGCATAGTTAATTGGCTCTGTCCCAGGAGCCCTGCAACACCTGCTATAGGGGACAGGATGGCGGTGCACCTGCCGCTGCTGCTGGACTGTGAGATGACGCCAGTAAACGCTGATTCTGCATGATGCAGATGGCTGAATCACAGTGTAGCAGGAGCCCTGCCAATTCACTGCGGGCTCCGGTTCCTGAAAACTGGTCGAGAGTGATATCTATATAATTGTGTAAGTCGTGTATGTTTATACACACATACACACTAACACACACACTAACACACACACACCATATTTGTTTTCCCCTTTATTTAAGGGGGGCACCAAGCTTCAGCTTGCCTCTGTGCGACTGGGATGAACTTATGCCCCTGAGTTGAGAGGTATGCATTTTTGCATATCTCCGTCTTATACTGAGACGTATGGAGCTAGGCTGGATCTGTTTAGGTGAAATTGGGCATTTTGGGGTGGCAACAATGCATGCTCACGGTACCACCCTATTTTGTAAGAGTGTGGTGGGTGTATATCAAAAGCTCCATGCGATTATGCATGTGGGGAAGGGAAGCCTGTTCCTGACAGGGTCTCTTGCTCCTAGCATGTGTCTGGTGGAGGTTGTCGACACTAATGATGACAGTTGCTGCAGCTGGCGGAAAATCAATGGCTGACGCAGCTTCCCGTTTCAGAAGTACAAATCCATGCATTAGCCCTATGGATTTTCACATTAGCATAAGGCAGTAAATCAGGCCTTCGTGACTGCCTACCATTTGGGCCTAATTCATGTTTATACGCACATGCTATAGCTGCCACCCAGAAATGAAAAGAAACGTCCACCGGAGGTATCGTAAACTCATTCACAATTGCGTACACATTCGTGGTCTATGCGTAAAAATGAGGATTATCAGATTTAAGGGTAGGCCTATGACTATGCAGGCTGGACACAGGAGTAGCGATGCAGGTGCCATGTTTTTGTAATTAAAAGATGACGGCAGATACATGTCCTGAAGCGGAAATGGCCATGCATTTTTACAACTACTCCCCATTAACACCTCTGAACGGTCACTTCCTGTCAATTACTTTACCATGAAATCCTTATTGCGAGAGACATCCCAGCAGCACCTTGGCATATGCGCAGTGCGATCCCAGCACATGTGCAGTCTGCCAACAATCGCTTAATTGTATGAACATCGGCCACAGCGTACAATATGAATTAGGCCCTTTGTGTACAACGCAGAATCAGCCGCTAGGTATGCACAAGAGATAATGCCAGCTGGTAACACCTAGTGTGAGGATGGGGGGAGAGGGGGCAGTACAGTGGCCTTCAGAGTAAATGGACTAGTTGCTTTGCCTTCCGTATCCCATAATTTATCTATGTGGACTATCCCTGTCTCCTTCTGTATCTGAGATGTAAGGGTATATTTACTAAAGTATGGGTTTTCAGAATTGGAGATGTTGCCCATAGCAACCAATCAGATTCTAGCTTTTGTAGAAAGTGCTAGATAAATGATGATAAGTAGAATCTGATTGGTTGCTATGGGCAAGATCTCCACTTCTGAAAACCAGCACTTTAGTAAATATACCCCATAATATTTACTCCAACTAAGGGGGTTATTCAGGTTTATTAGCAACTCAAAAAAGCACACTAATGGGCAAAACCATGTGCACTGCAGGGGGGGCAGATGTTACATGTGCAGAGAGAGTTAAAACCTGGGGGTAAAATGACTAAGATGGAAGTTCTATTTAAGATGGATTGTTGCCAATAGCAATCAATCAGATCTTACTTCTCATTTATCTAGCACCTTCCAGAAAATAATACCAGGAATCTGATTGGTTGCTATGGGCATCCCATCTTAAATAGAACACCCATCTTAGTAAATTTACCCCCTGGACCGTTGGGGTGCCTTGAGGACCACGTATGAGAACCTCTGTCATAAACTACTCTTACTTAGGGTTCTACTTATCAAGAAGTAGAGATGTGCAGGTTCGGATTTACTCGGTTTTTAACGCCAGAATTAACGTGAGTACGGATTTATCCAGATTTTTTCATATTGACTAACCAAAACACATGACATCCGAGAGCCAATAAGATGCAGTTTTGAGATCTGGGTAAATCCGACTAAATCCAGGTAAATCCGAACACACACATCTCCATTAAGAAGCAATGTAATGGCAATTTTCTGGCTAAACTGTCAGAATACAGTCTTTTCATTGCTTTGGGCTATACTCAGGGGTTAAAGTGAGCCTCCCCCGGCTCACCTAACCCGATGTCCCGAGCGGCGCTGCAGGGAGATGCCGGGCGCCCGCTGAGATCGCGTTACCAGCGGGCGCCCGTCTCCCTCTCCGCAGCGGCAGCCGGAGGCAGAGCTCAGTACTGAGCTCCGGCTTCCGGCTCTGTCAGTGCGCGCTATGGGAGAGACGTCATGACGTCTCTCTCATAGTGCAGAGGAGCGGGCGGCGAGAGAGGACTGCGGCGGGAGCGGGGCTAGGTAAGTATAGTTCTTCCCCCCCTCCCTCCCTCTCTCCTATATGTGTACCACAGGCGTTTCTACTGGGGGCCTTTACTACTGGGGCAAACTACAGAGGGGCAAACTACTGGGGGGCTCTAGTACTGGGGGCAAACTACTGGGGGCCTTTACTACTGGGGCAAACTACAGAGGGGCAAACTACTGGGGGGCTCTAGTACTGGGGGCAAACTACTGGGGGCCTTTACTACTGGGGCAAACTACAGAGGGGCAAACTACTGGGGGGCTCTAGTACTGGGGGCAAACTACTGGGGGGCTTTACTGCTGGGGCAAACTACAAGGGGCAAACTACTGGGGGGCTCTAGTACTGGGGGCCTTTACTACTGGGGCAAACTACAGAGGGGCAAACTACTGGGGGGCTCTAGTACTGGGGGCAAACTACTGGGGGGCTTTACTGCTGGGGCAAACTACAAGGGGCAAACTACTGGGGGCATTACTACAAGGGGGCAAGCTACAAAGGGGCAAACTACTGGCAGCATTACTACTGGGGGCTAAACTACAAGGGGGCATAATTACAGGAGCTAAACTACTGGGGGTATAACTACAAGGGGGCAAACTACTGGGGACATTACTAACTTTGGCAAACTACATGGGGGCTAAACTACAGGGGCTAAACAACTGGGGGCACAACTGCAGGGGGCATTACCACTGGGGGCTAAACTACATGGGGCAAACTACATGAGGGCAAAACTACTGGGGGCATTACCACTCAGAGGCTAAACTAGAGGGGGGGGGAGTAAATTGCTGGGGTCATAACTGCAGGGGCATTCCCAGTATGGGCAGGACTACTGGGGCTAAACGACTAGGGGCAATACTACACAGGGGCATTACCATTAAGGGCATTACTGATGGGGTGCACAGCTAATGAGGGCATTGTAAAGGGGGCACTTCATAAGGGGCACTACTGTTGGGGGCATTGCATAAGGGGCACTACTACTGTGGGCATTGTATAAGGGATGCTACTGCTGGGGGCATTACTGTATGGGCCGACAAAGAAGCTGCGTTCCGCCCCTACCATCGCCGCCGCACTGGAAGCCCAGGTTCCAGACTCCCAGCTGCAGCGGATCTGGGACCAGGCCGGCTTTATTATCCCTGCCGCTGCATCGAGCTTCTGTGACCGCGGCACTACTAGTTCAAATCTGTCGCTGATTGGCTGCCGGTCCGCAGCAGTTTTGAAATATTAGCGCCGTGGTCACAGGAGCTCGATGCGGCCGCAGGGATAATAAAGCCAGCCTGGTTCCAGATCCACTGCAGCCGCCCTCAGCCTCTTCTGCCGCCCCGCCCTCGGACCTCTGCGCACCCACAGCCTCCTCCTCCGCACTATCTCCGAGGCCCACAGCCTCCTCTACGTCACGCCTACCACAGCCTACTCATCCACAGCACCGCAGACCACCGCCGCTGCTAAACAGGTAATCTTACCCTGCTGCCTTTCTCTCTCCCTAGTCCCTACTGTATTCCCCTGCTGTCACTTTCCATGTCCCTGCTGTCATTTTCCATGTCACTCTGTCACTCTATAATGTGAATTTCGGCTCATTCTCTGTGCTATAATGTGAATTTTGGCTCATTCTGTGTGCTATAATGTGAATTTCGGCTCATACCGTGTGCTATAATGTGAATTTCGGCTCATACTGTGTGGTGTAATGTGAATTTCGGCTCATACTGTGTGGTGTAATGTGAATTTCGGCTCATACCGTGTGGTGTAATGTGAATTTGGCTCATACTGTGTGGTGTAATGTGAATTTGGCTCATACTGTGTGGTGTAATATGAATGTGGTTCATACTGTGTGGTATAAATGTGAATTTCGGCTCATACTGTGAGCTATAATGTGAAAGGGGTCCTACTATTGTGGTGCATAATGTGTATAAGGGGTATATGGTGTGGTAAACTACACTGAAGGGCACGCCCCCTTTTGCGTGGCCACGCCCCCTTGTCAGGAGTGCGCGCGCCTTCGGCGCGCACATAATTGCACCCTTCACTTTTCCATACCCCCACTTCAAAATTTCCACTTGGGTACTACTACTGTGGGCATTATTACTATTGTGTGGCCACGCCCCTTTCTTTTTGAGACCACACCCCCTTTTTGCTGCGCGCGCCTACGGCGCGCGCAATACCTTTATTTCATGGGCGCCGTGGGGAGGGGGGTGAGTTCCACCACCTCTCTAGGACCACTTTAAGCACTGGCTATACTATATATCAAAGGGTTAATGCTGCAGGAATTTCTTCATTCTTATTTACCACCATCCCCATGAGAATGGCAGCTTACCTGTTACTGATAAGGCCCCATTGCTAACACTCTCAGCGCAATTTTTTGCAACTACCAGGTTGACTAACTTATGTGGACATGGGTGGCTGCTGCACAGGCAGTGCTGGACCGTATCAGACAGGTAAGTAATGGTAAATACCAGTGTTAGAACAGTTAGGGGCATTTTCTATTATCTGCTGGCTAATTACCACATGACGCATGTATAGGCTATTCCCTTAAATATCCTCTTCTCTGCGCCTAAACTCTGGGATTACAGAAAGTCACTGATTCCACATAAAGTGCAGAATCAAAGGGTTTTCCCTGCACCTGAACCCCCGATTCTCACAGTCTTTTCCTTGCAGCTCCTGAAGCTGTGAGGAAAACTACACCTTCCCGGATTTATGCGCGGGTGAATCCACACTAACTGTGATGGGCTGGCACAGAAATGAGCTGCTATCACTGGGAGAGGCATGAGTACTAAAGGATATATCTTACCAGCAACAATCTTTAATGGCACATAGGCACATTCAGAGTTGATCGTTAACTACTTTTAGCAGCTGTGCAAACGCATAGTCACCGCCCATGGGGGAGTGTATTTTCGCTTTGCAGGAGTGCGAACGCCTGTGCAGCCGCACGGCACCAAACACATTTTGTGCAGAACAAGACCAGCCCTGTAGTTACTTATTTGTGCGATGATTGCTGCGACGAAGATCCCGGTAATAACGTCAGAGACCCGCCCGGCCACGCCTGCATTTTTCCTAACACTCCCAGAAAACGGTCAGTTGCCACCCAGAAACTCCCACTTCCTGTCAATCTCCTTGCGACCGCCAGTGCGACTAGAACCTGTGTAACACCACAAAGCTCTTTGTACTTGTACGACGCGCGAGCGCACTGCGGTGCATATGCACGTGCAGATTAGCCCCGTTCTGCCATAATCGCTGCGCTGCGAAAATCCGTAGCGAGCGATCAGCTCGGAATGAGGGCCATAGAGCCCTTAATGTCTGCTGCAACTGTGCTTAAAAAACAACTCTGTGCCGGAATATTTGTACGATTCTTTGACCTGGTAGTATAGTTATTTTAATGAACATATTTTTTTCCCTCCAAATGCAGAGATGTCAACAATCAACACGCCTACGTTGTGAAATTCTCAGAAGAGCAATGCAAGCAACTGAATAATGGAGATATCGCAGCTGCTCTGAAAAAAGATAGCTCTCAGAAGGTTAACAATGCATTTCACAGGCAAGAGATTTATCAGGGGACAAACATGGTGTTTGCTTCATTCCAGGACATAATAGATAACAATAGGAAAAAGAAAAGGTTACATGCAGAATATCGCCTCCTTTACCCTGATGCCACGGGTCTGTCACCAGTGCAAAAATTGCTAAACACAGCACCCAGTGCAGGATGTGTTATATTCTACACTTACTTATCTCCATGTACAAACACATGTACCTTACCTAACGGTCCTCTGAACATCGTAGACAGGCTTCCTGTCTTTGAACATAATAATGATAGATCCTTTGTTTTTAATTGTGTCTATAACAGAGAACAAAGCAAAGACACTGTTTGTGAGGCTTTAGATAGAATTGATAAGCTCATCCCTGTGTACCGCTGTAGTAAAAAAAGCTGTTTGAAATGCTTTTCAGTAAATGATAGGAATGAACGCATACAAAATAGGAACTGTGTTAGTGACAGTGACTTTACCATAGGCTAAGAATAAATAAGTAATGAGGCAAAAATTTGACAGTAATAATTGATATTTAATCATGATAGTTAAAGAATTAAAATACTTGTAAATTCCTATAAACCATGTCTCATCTCTGGAGCTGATTGAGGAAAGGTCCTGCGTGTGTCTGAACGCTGTATGGGGGTTATGATAATTACTGCATTGATACAAATAATAAACACCCAATCGGTGCATTGATACAACACCCAATCAGTGCAGAGATACAAATAAGAAACACCCAATCAGTGCATAGATACAAATAAGAAACACCCAATTGGTGCGTTGATACAACACCCAATCAGTGCAGAGATACAAATAAGAAACACACAATCAGTGCATAGATACAAATAAGAAACACACAATCGGTGCATAGATGCAAATAAGAAACACACAATCGGTACATAGCTACAAATAAGAAACACCCAATCGGTGCATAGATACAAATAAGAAACACCCAATCGGTGCATAGCTACAAATAAGAAACACCCAATCGGTGCATAGATACAAATAAGAAACACCCAATTGGTGCACAGATACAAATAAGAAACACCCAATTGGTGCACAGATACAAATAAGAAACACCCAATTGGTGCACAGATACAAATAAGAAGCACCCAAGAATCTTACAGGTAAGGCAACTATGTTTATCATACCATATATCATCATATCAGAGCATACGTACTACACTTAGGTCCTGAGTCTGAGTCAGACGCAACACCGATGTTCATGCATTTTTTTCATACTGTGTCTGCATCTAAGTCACTAAAAAGTCGCACTGCACGTACATTTCGAGTGTGTGTGTGTACAGAGCCGCAGTACAGAATGATATGCGTGGTCTCAGTAGTATACAGAAATGTGCTGAGTATTCTCTGGCGGTGACTGGGTGGTGACAGGGAGATGGCTATGCGGAGGCACAGAGATCTGCATTCATGTTTGCGCCTATGCAGCGCTGATTTATCAGGATACAGACTTGCCTATCATCTCAAGTGAAGCTGCTGCCCAGAAAAAAAGATAGACGCCCACCGAAGCCATCATAAGGTCCACAGCAACTGCATACACATACGCACTGAAGCAATAATGAGGAACATTGACTCCTTGAGTGAGTCTATGGCCACATACTGTAGACTGGACGCAACAGTAGCGACGCTGGCACCATGGCCCTCATTCCGAGTTGATCGGTCGCAAGGCGAATGTAGCAGAGTTACACACGCTAAGCCGCCGCCTACTGGGAGTGAATCTTAGCTTCTTAAAATTGCGACCGACGTACGCGCAATATTGCGATTACAAACGAGTTAGCAGTTTCAGAGTAGCTCCAGACTTACTCTGCCTGTGCGATCATTTCAGTGCTTGTCGTTCCTGGTTGTCGTCACAAACACACCCAGCGTTCGCCCAGGCACTCCCACCGTTTCCCCGGCCACTCCTGCGTTTTTTCCGGAAACGGTAGCGTTTTCAGCCACACGCCCCTGAAACGCCGTGTATCCGCCCAGTAACACCCATTTCCTGTCAATCACATTACGATCGCCGGAGCGAAGAAAAAGCCGTGAGTAAAAATACTTTCTTCATAGTAAAGTTACTTGGCGCAGTCGCAGTGCGAACATTGCGCATGCGTACTAAGCGGATTTTCACTGCGATGCGATGAAAAATACCGAGCGAACAACTCGGAATGAGGGCCCATGTTTCTCTGCGTACAAGATCACAGCTGAAGGCAGATACACATCCCAAAAACAGCTGTGACATGCCTGCGTTTTTGCTGCCACTCCCTGTTACCTCCCCCAAACGATCCCTTCCTGCCAATCACTCTGGTTGCATCTATAGATACAAAAGAGTGGGCTCCTCACATTCAGACACATGGCTGTACACCGGGGAAGGCCTTGTAATGATATTAGCATAAAGTCCCATACAGCAGAGGACACACACACACAGACGCTGCAGAGTCCTACTCGGAATCAGGCTCTAACATTTACTAAGCAGTGATAAGAGCCAAGAAGTGAGCCAGTGGAGAAGTTGCCCATAGCAAGCAATCAGCACTGAAGTAACATCTATAATTTGCATACTATAAAATGATACAGAGCTGCTGATTGGTTGATGGGGCAACTTCTCCACTGGCTCACTTCTCGCTCTTATCACTGCTTAGTAAATGTCCCCCAAAGAGGTCTATGTACTAAGCCTTGGAGAGAGATAAAGTACCAGCCAATGAGCTCTTCTAACTGCCATATTACGGGCTGTGTTTGAAAAATGACAGTTAGGAGCAGGCTGGTTGATACTTTGTTTAGTCTACTTTATCTTTCTTCAAAGGCTTAGTACATAAAGACCTTTAAGTCCCATAATGTCTTTATTACATGATGCACCTCTGTCACATATGGAACTAATTTGAAATACTAATTACATACCTCCCAACTGTCCCTATTTTTGCAGGACAGTCCCATTTTTTTTTTAGAACTGCCCCATCTGCAGTGTCCGGCGGTGGAGGAGTGGGGGGAACAGGGAGAGGGGGGGGGGGGGGGGGTTGGCAGTTGGGAGGCTTCTGTCACTGGGGCTTCTGTCACTGCGGCAGCGGTGAATAGATGCTGTGCCCACGAGTGGAAATAGTCCCTGTTGGTCGGCATGCCGACCATCGGGATATTGAGGGGTTGGGATGCTGGAGGAGGTCATGTGACTGTCAGTCTCCCGACCGCCTGTCACATGAATACCACCCCACGGGAGACATAGGGACTGAGGGCATGCTAGCAGCTCATAGAGCACTGGGCAGCATGCCCCCACAATGATGGAAACGGGGACCGCCCGTGAAGCCATGCACCCTTTTGCAAAGGCCACATCCCGTTTTGGGAACAAGCACCAAAGGAGAGTGATAAGTGTTTCAAAATATTGGGAGGTATGAAATTCTTTATTTTTGACTACAATTCACTAAATTTCCTGATACAACTGACCCTTTTTACAGTCAAAAAAGTTTAGATTCCACAGCAACAGCCGCTCTGATATATTTAAAAGCAATAATGTATCACAAAAAGGCGTTTACATCTCTAACTGGAAATGAAAGCAAATGACTGCACTGTTTTTACTAAAGATAATGAATACAATATAGAGCAAAATGTACTTTATTGAACAGGTACCAATACAATGTTTACTTTTGTTTTTTTATCTAACAAATATAAAAAATAATGTCAATTTGTATTTGCATTATTCTCAAGACAAACAGGCGTAAGTGTTGTAATTCTCTGTAATGTATCAGTTTAGCATAAGGAAGTAATCAGTGATCTTTTCCTAAAGTCTTCTCTAGATGAGCACAGGCCGGAATCTAATACACTTAAATCCTACATTTCACTCATCTTCACTTATGGGCCTTATTAATGTTTGTAAGTAAAGCAAAAAAGCTAGCAACGGGGCAAACCCATGTTGCACTGCAGGTGGGGTAAATGTAACATGTGCAGAGAGATTTAGATTTGGGTGGGTTATGTTGTTTCTGTGCTGGGTAAATACTGGCTGCTTTTGCATGTAGCCAATGAAAGTTTCACGGCTTTATTTTTACACCTCAATTTAGATTTCTGTTTGAATACACCCCACCCAAATCTAAATCTCTCTGTACATGTTACATTTGTCCCACCTGCAGTTCAGCATGGTTTTTCCCCATTGCTAGCTTTTTTCCTTTACTTACAAACATGAATCAGGGGGGTTATTCAGGTCACATAGCTTTCGCAATGCGAATTCAATTTACCCTCCATGGTGCCAATGCGCACACGCAGGGTCCATCCTGCGCATACGCGGTCGCTGAATGTCATCAGTTCGTAATGGATGCCAACGCCTCTGCCTCATGATAGGATAATTGTTGGGGCAGAATGGGGAAAATGGGGGCAGTGTTGGCTGCATTTCCGGGGCAGCTGCCTCTCCTATGGGAAAAATGGCGTTGGACCGCCGGCTGCTTACGCAGCCTAGCTGTGGCTGCAGGGGGTCGTCCACATTCAGCATACTGGGTGGCCTTGCCCTGCGATGGGTGGACCCCAGCATGCAATCCTTACTGAATAACCCCCATAGGCCCTCTATGTATAAGAAATCAGACTCTGGTATTGATTCATAATTTTTGTGCAGAAATCTGTTACTAGACATTAAATAATTCAAGCATCAACATTGTGTATATCATCTGTGTGGCTTCATTGTCTTTTCATTCACCAACAAACTGTGGGGGTAATTCAGATCTGATCGCTAGGCTGCGTTTTCTCACAGCCTGTGATCAGGTCTGAACTGCGCATGCGTCAGACGACTACAATGGGCATTGGTGCATAGCGACAAGATGGTGCGAAAAAGCGATCGCACAGGCGATCACAAGGAGATTGACAGGAAGAGGCCGTTTGTGGGTGACAACTGATCGTTTTCAGGGTGTGTCCGGGAAAACGCAGGCGGGACCAGGCGTTTTGAAGGAGGGTTTCTGATGTCAGCTCCGGCCCCGATCATCGCAGCGGCTGAGTAAGTCCTGGGCAATGCAGAGACTGCACAAACTTATGTTTGTGCAGGTCTCCACGAATGCGAACGCACACCTGCACACAGCTAATACCCTCCCCCTGTAGGCGGCGACTACCTGATCACAGGGATGCAAAAACCGCACCCTAGCGATCAGGTCTGAATTATTATTATTTTTTCTTATTACCAGTTACTAATATAGCGCACACATATAGCGCAGCGCTTTACAGAGCATATTTGCCCATTTACATCAGTCCATGCCCCAGTGGGGCTTACAGTCTATATTCCCTACCACATGTACACGCACACACATTCACGCTAGTGTCAAAGCTGGGGGTCATTCCGAGTTGATCGCTCACTGCCATTTTTCACAGCGCAGTGATCAGGCCTCTACTGCGCATGCGTATACACCGCAATGCGCATGCACGTCGTACGGGTACAAAGCGGATCGTTGCTGAGCGATGGATTTAATGAAGAATCCATTCGTACAACCGAGATTGACAGGAAGAAGGCGTTTGTGGGTGGCAACTGACCGTTTTCTGGGAGTGTTTGGAAAAACGCAGGTGTGTCCAAGCGTTTGCATGGCGGGTGTCTGAAGTCAATACCGGCCCCAAAAAAGACTGAAGTGATCGCAAGCGCTGAGTAAGTCCAGACCTACTCAGAAACTGCACAAAATGTTTTTGCAGAGCTCGGCTGCAAAGCCGTTGGCACACTTGCAAAGCGAAAATACACTCCCCTGTGGGCGGCGACTATGCGTTTGAGCACGGCTGCTAAAAGTAGTTAGCGAGCGATTAACTCGGAATGAGGGCCTTTGGGGGTCATTCCGAGTTGGTCGCTCGCTAGCAGATTTTCGCTGCCGTGCAAACGCTAGGCCGCCGCCCTCTGAGAGTGTATCTTAGCTTTGCAATACTGTGAACGCTTTCATCGCAGAACGGCTACAAAAAAAATGTGCAGTTTTAGAGCAGCCCAAAACCTACTCAGCGCTTGCGATCACTTCAGACCATTCAGTTTCCGGATTTGACGTCACAAACCCGCCCTGCGTTCGCCCATCCATGCCTGCGTTTTTCCTGGCATGCCTGCGTTTTTCCGAACACTCCCTGAAAACGATCAGTTGCCACCCAGAAATGCCCACTTCATGTCACTCAATCTGCGGCTCCCTGTGTGACTGAAAAGCATCGCTAGACCCTGTGTGAAACTACATTGTTCGTTGTAATAGTATGTCGTGCGTGCACATTGCACCGCGTACGCATGCGCAGAAGTGCCGTTTTTTAGCCTCATCGCTACGCAACGAACAATAGCAGCTAGAGCTCAACTTGGAATGACCACCTTTGTTAGGAGCCAATTAACCTACCAGTATATTTTTGGAATATGGGAGGAAACCGGAGTACCCGGAGGAAACCCATGCAAGTTCGGGGAGAATATACAAACTCCACACAGTTAGGACCATAGTGGGAATCGAACCCATGACCTCAGTGCTGTGAGGCAGTAATGCTAACCATTACACCATCCGTACTGCCCGACTTACCCCCTGTGTCTCCACCAAAACAATTTATTATCCTTAGGACCTTATTCAGCTTCAGCAGCAGACACTGCTACTGCTAACGATCGCATGCTGGGGGCCGCGCAGCACAGGACAAGGCCGCCCAGCATGTAAAGTGCCACCCAGCACGGCAATCACAATCTAATTGTATTGCATCGCAAATTCGCAATTAAATCGCTATAGAAGCAACATAGGTTGACCCTGGCTTCCATTTTTTCCTTCACAGTGGCTGCGTGTAATGCCACACAGTCGGCCGGAAAATGCCACGCCCACAAAGTGCTGCGTCGCCACCCACTGCCGCTGTCAATCACAGTGTGATCGCATTCTTCCGGTATGCGATCACACTATGAAAGTTCGCGCACGTGCACTGCGGCCACTGTGCATGCGCAGAAGTCCGAAAATCACTCCTTTGCGATTTTCGGACTTCTGCGTCCCATGCTGAATAAGGTTCTAAGTTATTTCCCCCTTATATGCCTTGATGGATTCTGTCATATGAAGAGTCAGCACCTCATTGAAAACCCTACCGGGAATGGTTGTATGGACCAGCTTATCTGGACCAGCAAGGTAACAGGAAATAACACCTTTACTGCCTCTGAAGATGCTCTCAAAATGGAGAACTCCCAGGGAGAAAATACATAACACCATAAAGTAGTATGTTCACACCTCCAGTCATGGTGTAGCAATGGCTCCCACAGACTTGGGGGGTAATTCAGAGTTGATTGCAGCAGCAAATTTGTTAGAAGTTGGGCAAAACCATGTGCACTGCAGGTGGGGCAGATATAACATGTGCAGAGAGAGTTAGATTTGGGTGGGTTATTTTGTTTCTGTGCAGGGTAAATACTGGCTGCTTTATTTTTACACTGCAATTTAGATTTCAGTTTGAACAAACCCCACCCAAATCTAACTCTCTCTGCACATGTTATATCTGCCTCACCTGCAGTGCACATGGTTTTGCCCAACTGCTAACAAATTTGCTGCTGCGATCAACTCTGAACTAGGCCCTTGGTGGCTTGGAGGCGCTGGGTGGCTTGTGGGGGTTATTGCTCACACAGCCTGGACCTGCAGATACTTGTCTGCGGTCCCAACGTGCCTGCCCCCATTGAAAATGTCCCTCAAAAAAATGGCCACCGCCTCAGAGGAGACAGTTTTTAAGGATGCGAGAGGAGCAGGCGGCCATTTCAGGAGGGACATTTTCAATAGGGGCAGGTGCGACAGGACTGCAGACCCGCTGACAACGAGCAGAACCCCTGACGACGAGCTGGTACCATGGCGAGGGGGCGCCTGAAACTTTTTGGGAATGGGGACTCCTATTTTATAGTTACGCTACTGCCTACAATTGTCAGATTCTGAGTTTGTAGTATACCTGGAGCTGGTACCACAGAGTAGGACTGGCTTACACTAGAACGAATGAAACTAGGGGGTGAATGATACTTCTCCTCATTCAGTATCACATCATGTGTATATCAGAGCGTGACCAACCACACACCTAAGAGTGGTATATATATATATATATATATATATATATATACTGCTCAAAAAAATAAAGGGAACACTTAAACAACACAATGTAACTCCAAGTCAATCACACTTCTGTGAAATCAAACTGTCCACTTAGGAAGCAACACTGATTGACAATCAATTTCACATGCTGTTGTGCAAATGGAATAGACAACAGGTGGAAATTATAGGCAATTAGCAAGACACCCCCAATAAAGGAGTTGTTCTGCAGGTGGTGACCACAGACCACTTCTCAGCTCCTATGCTTTCTGGCTGATGTTTTGGTCACTTTTGAAAGCTGGTGATGCTTTCACTCTAGTAGTAGCATGAAACGGAGTCTACAACCCACACAAGTGGCTCAGGTAGTGCAGCTCATCCAGGATGGCACATCAATGCGAGCTGTGGCAAGAAGGTTTGCTGTGTCTGTCAGCGTAGTGTCCAGAGCATGGAGGCGCTACCAGGAGACAGGCCAGTACATCAGGAGACGTGGAGGAGGCCGTAGGAGGGCAACAACCTAGCAGCAGGACCGCTACCTCCGCCTTTGTGCAAGGAGGAACAGGAGGAGCACTGCCAGAGCCCTGCAAAATGACCTCCAGCAAGCCACAAATGTGCATGTGTCTACTCAAATGATCAGAAACAGACTTCATGAGGGTGGTATGAGGGCCCGACGTCCACAGGTGGGGGTTGTGCTTACAGCCCAACACCGTGCAGGACGTTTGGCATTTGCCAGAGAACACCAAGATTGGCAAATGCGCCACTGGCGCCCTGTGCTCTTCACAGATGAAAGCAGGTTCTCACTGAGCACATGTGACAGACGTGACAGAGTCTGGAGACGCCAAGGAGAACGTTCTGCTGCCTGCAACATCCTCCAGCATGACCGGTTTGGCAGTGGGTCAGTCATGGTGTGGGGTGGCATTTCTTTGTGGGGCCGCACAGCCCTCCATGTGCTCGCTAGAGGTAGCCTGACTGCCATTAGGTACCGAGATGAGATCCTCAGACCCCTTGTGAGACCATATGCTGGTGCGGTTGGCCCTGGGTTCCTCCTAATGCAAGATAATGCTAGACCTCATGTGGCTGGAGTGTGTCAGCAGTTCCTGCAAGACGAAGGCATTGATGCTATGGACTGGCCCGCCCGTTCCCCAGACCTGAAACCAATTGAGCACATCTGGGACATCAGGTCTCGCTCCATCCACCAACGCCACGTTGCACCACAGACTGTCCAGGAGTTGGCGGATGCTTTAGTCCAGGTCTGGGAGGAAATCCCTCATGAGACCATCCGCCACCTCATCAGGAGCATGCCCAGGCATTGTAGGGAGGTCATACAGGCACGTGGAGGCCACACACACTACTGAGCCTCATTTTGACTTGTTTTAAGGACATTACATCAAAGTTGGATCAGCCTGTAGTGTGTTTTTCCACTTTAATTTTGAGTGTGACACCAAATCCAGACCTCCATGGGTTAATAAATTTGATTTCCATTGATAATTTTTGTGTGATTTTGTTGTCAGCACATTCAACTATGTAAAGAACAAAGTATTTAATAAGAATATTTCATTCATTGAGATCTAGGATGTGTTGTTTAAGTGTTCCATTTATTTTTTTGAGCAGTGTATATATATATATATATATATATATATATATATATATATATATCTATCAGAAGTCAATTACATAGGGTATGTCATTGGCAGAGGTGAAGTAAAACCACAAATGAAAAAAGTAGAGGCAATTAAGACCTGGCCAAAACCCAACACTAAGAAACAGATGCGGACTTTCTTGGGGTTACTGGGATACTACAAGAGGTTTATCCAGAACTTTGCTGCAAGAGCCCTGCCCTTGACTCACTAAAAAAGGCTTGTCCCGAGAAGATAGTATGGACTGTTCCGCTTGAGAGGGCCTTGGAGGACCTGAGAATGGCCCTATATACTCATCGAGTTCTTCAGGCACCAGACTTCACTCTGCCGTTCCTCCTACAGTACAAACAGGTGTTGACCACTGGACTCGGTGCTGTCCTATCACAAATAATAGACAATGAAGAAAATCAGAAAGCTCTTGCCAAGGGAGACTCATTATACTACAGTCGAGTTGGAGTGCCTTGCCATAAAAATGGCCGTTGAGACCCTAAAATATTACTTATTGGGAAGAGAATTCATCCTGGTTACCGATCATGCACCATTGAGATGGATGCACCTCAACAAATAGGTTAATCTCAGGGTCACTAGGTGGTTTTTAACCCTACAATAATATAAATGCAAAGTGGAGCACCGTCCCGGGGCTCAACATAAAAATGCTGATGCCCTGTCTATGAAATTTGAAAGACCACAAGGATGACTGACCCCTCGAGGGGAGCAAGGCGCTTCCCCACTTGTGGAGAAGCATGAGGGGGGGGGGGGGGAATGTATGGTAAGACAGAGTTAGTTTCACCAGGGAATGCAGTGGTTCACTGGTCACTGGTCACAATTTCCCTGTAATCTGTTAAAGAAAAGCTGTCCATTCTCAGAGTAAGTGCTTTGTTTTCAGGTGAAAGAACCTGGTTAAGTGTAATGTCCGGACAGGGGCTCTGAGGTGTGGTTGAGGGAGAGAAGGGTGGGCTCTCAACCACATGGCTCTGGTCCAGGTTTTCACTTTCAGACCTTTCCAGCCACAGCAGGGAATTGGTCTAATTGTACTGGCAGGGATTTATACCCTGCTCAGAGCACTGGTGTCGAAATGCATCCAGCGAGTAGGGAAAGTTTGTAACAGTGCTAGTGTCTTGGACAGTCAGTGCCCGGAGTCACTGAGAGACCGTGCATGTGGACCGTGGATTGGAAAAAATGTGTTTCTTTTGTTTGGTAAGAAATTTGTATGCTGACTGTATGCCATTAAATACTCACACAAACTCTTTATACTGCCTGCTGTGTCCTTACCTTACGGCGACCTTGTTACTATATATTAGAGATGTGCACCGGAAATTTTTCGGATTTTGTGTTTTGGTTTTGGATTCGGTTCCGCGGCCGTGTTTTCGATTCGGACGCGTTTTGGCAAAACCTCACTGAAATTTTTTTTGTCGGATTAGGGTGTGTTTTAGATTCAGGTGTTTTTTTTTCAAAACCCCTCAAAAACTGCTTAAATCATAGAATTTGGGGGTAATTTTGATCCTATAGTATTATTAACCTCAATAACCATAATTTCCACTAATTTCCAGTCTATTCTGAACACCTCACACCTCACAATACTATTTTTAGTCCTAAAATTTGCACCGAGGTAGCTGGGTGACTAAGCTAAGCGACCCAAGAGGGCGGCACAAACACCTGGCCCATCTAGGAGTGGCACTGCAGTGTCAGACGGGATGGCACTTAAAAAATTGGGCCAAACAGCACATGATGCAAAGAAAAGAGAAAAAGAGGTGCACTGTGGTCGCTGGACGGCTAAGCTAAGCAACACAAACACCTCAATATCACAGGAATTATTTGTTCTAATCAATGGTATTATTGGTCCAAATCACTGGAAGAAAATGACAAAATCACAGGAATTATTCGTTCTAATCAATGGTATTATTGGTCCAAATCACTGGAAGAAAATGACAAAATCACAGGAATTATTCGTTCTAATCAATGGTATTATTGGTCCAAATCACTGGAAGAAAATGACAAAATCACAGGAATTATTCGTTCTAATCAATGGTATTATTGGTCCAAATCACTGGAAGAAAATGACAAAATCACAGGAATTATTAATTCTAATCAATGGTATTATTGGTCCAAATCACTAGAAGAAAATGACAAAATCACAGGAATTATTTGTTCTAATCAATGGTATTATTGGTCCAAATCACTGGAAGAAAATGACAAAATCACAGGAATTATTCGTTCTAATCAATGGTATTATTGGTCCAAATCACTGGAAGAAAATGACAAAATCACAGGAATTATTTGTTCTAATCAATGGTATTATTGGTCCAAATCACTGGAAGAAAATGACAAAATCACAGGAATGATTCATTCTAATCAATGGTATTATTGGTCCAAATCACTGGAAGAAAATGACAAAATCACAGGAATTATTTGTTCTAATCAATGGTATTATTGGTCCAAATCACTGGAAGAAAATGACAAAATCACAGGAATTATTTGTTCTAATCAATGGTATTATTGGTCCAAATCACTGGAAGAAAATGACAAAATCACTGGAATCATTTGGCAAGATCAGTGTAATTAATAATTAATTATAAATCACTGATATTAATTGGTAAAATCTCGCTATCGCCTGCCTAGTGAAGTGGAATCTAGATGGGATTTTGTACCGGGGACACAATAACTTCATCAATTGTCTAAATCCCAATACACTAATGGCGGAAAACGGGCGCACGTCTAACAGCGCACTGATTATACTGAGAACTGATTATACTGATCAATCACTGATTATACTGAGCACTGATTTTACTGAGCACTGATGATACTACGGATAACTGACACTGAGCAGCGAGAACAGCACTGTACTACTATATATATACTGCTCACAATAATGCAGCACAGATATGGATACTTGAAGTGACACTGCGGAGCTGCAAGATACAGCAATGGCCTACTGTACTGTACAACTATATACTGGTGGTCACCAAAATGCTGCACTGTACTACTATATATACTGCTCACAACAATGCAGCACAGATATGGATACTTGAAGTGACACGGAGCTGAAAGATACAGCAATGGCCTACTGTACTGTACAACTATATACTGGTGGTCACCAAAATGCTGCACTGTACTACTATATATACCGCTCACAACAATGCAGCACAGATATGGATACTTGAAGTGACACGGAGCTGCAAGATACAGCAATGGCCTACTGTACTGTGCACTCACAACAATGCAGCACAGATATGGATACTTGAAGTGACACGGAGCTGCAAGATACAGCAATGGCCTACTGTACTGTGCACTCACAACAATGCAGCACAGATATGGATACTTGAAGTGACACGGAGCTGCAAGATACAGCAATGGCCTACTGTACTGTACAACTATATACTGGTGGTCACCAAAATGCTGCATTGTACTACTATATATACTGCTCACAACAATGCAGCACAGATATGGATATTTGAAGTGACACAGAGCTGCAAGATACAACAATGGCCTACTGTACTGTACAACTATATACTGGTGGTCACCAAAATGCTGCATTGTACTACTATATATACTGCTCACAACAATGCAGCACAGATATGGATATTTGAAGTGACACGGAGCTGCAAGATACAACAATGGCCTACTGTACTGTACAACTATATAATGGTGGTCACCAAAATGCTGCACTGTACTATTATATATATATATATATACTGCTCACAACAATGCAGGACAGATATGGATACTTGAAATGACACGGAGCTGCAAGATACAGCAATGGCCTACTGTACTGTACTACTATACTGGTGGTCACCAAAATGCTGCACTGTACTAATATATATATATATATATATATATAGTATATACTGATCACACAACAATGCAGCAGATATTGAGCACTGATGATCAGGATACTGTCTAGAACTGAGTCTGACACGGAACTGCAAGATACAGCAATGGCCTACTGTACTGTACTACTATAGTTATATATTGGTGGTCCCCGCAATGCAGCACACTGAGCACAGATATTTGCAGCACACTGAGCACAGATATGGAGCTTTTCAGGCAGAGATCATAGATATTTGCAGCACACTGAGCACAGATATGGAGCTTTTCAGGCAGAGAATGTAGATATTTGCAGCACACTGAGGACAGATATTTTCATCACACTGAGCACAGATATGGAGCTTTTCAGGCAGAGAACGTAGCCACGTCCTCTCCGTTCAATCTCCAATGCACGAGTGAAAATGGCGGCAACGTGCGGCTCTTTATATAGAATACAAATCTCGCGAGAATCCGACAGCGGGATGTTAACGTTCGGCCTCGTTCGGGTTAATATATATATATATATATATATATATATATATAACAATTTGAGCAGTGGCACTCCAAGTGTATATTTACTAAAACGCAGGAGGCAGAGGTGGAGATGTTGCCACCACCAGGACCAGGCTTACCACCTCTCGAACTGAGAACATCAAGTCTGCCCCTGGGCATAACCCTCAAGATGAGCAGGGAACTGTGGGGGGAGAGCACCAGGACCACTCAGCAGGGACACCTCCATTGCTCCTGAGTGTGCTTCCGGCTCTGGCAGTGTGCATGTGCGGCTGTGCGGTGCTATGGGAGAGATGTCCTTACGTCTCTCCCATAGTTCTGAGGAGCAGGCGGCCAGGCGGAGGGCAACGGTTCGGAGCATGAGTGGTGCTGGTAAGTATTGTGTTTTTTTTTTCTTTCAATGTGTGTGTGTAAGCGGCGCTACTAGGGGGCATATCTAATGGGGCATATTTAATGGGGCATAACAACTGACTGGGGGCATATCTAATAGGGCATAACAACTGACTGGGGACATAGCTAATGGGGCATAACAACTGACTGGGGGCATATCTGCTGGGGCATAACAACTGACTGGGGGCATATCTGCTGGGGCATAACAACTGACTGGGGGCATAACTACTGACTTGGGGCATAACTACTGGGGGCATATCTAGTGGGGCATAACTACTGGAGGCATATCTACTGGGGGCAGGCTAATTTTTAAGTTGATAATTTTTGTATGGCCCCCGAAGGATGGCCCTTGGTAGAAAAAAGGTTCCCCACCCCCAAGGCCGCCCATCAAGGGGGGTACTGTGGGTACACTTGTCCCGGGTCCGGCCACTCTGACAGAGAGTGGAGGGCCCGGGCCGCTCATAGCGCAATACCGCCCCGGCTGCTTTTGCTGTAACTGCCTGTTCTCTGGCCTGCGCTGTACCGCAGAATGCCACTCACCGCCCGCCCACTCACCCGCTGCCTCCCACCTCCCGCCACCCGCGCAGCAGTTCCTGCTGGAGCTGCGGGAGAAAGATCTTTGCCGGCTTGTGCTCTTCTGTACAATAAAGTTTATTGTACAGCGCGGCGTGACGTCACGTCGCGCCAGTGTGAAGAGAAGAGGAGCCGCCGAAATGAAGAGCAGATGAGTTCCAGAGGAGCGTGATGGACCGCGTGACGTACGGTGATGAGAAGAGAAGCCACCGGACTGAGGAGCAGAGGAGTGGGACACCGGACCGTGTGATGGACGAATGGAGAGAAGATGTAGCAAGACCACATTACAGGGTGGTAGGTACGTACTACTTTAGGGCGCATATTAATGTCAGACACTTATGTCATGTAGGTCTGGGGCGCTTAAAGCTGATATGAGTGCTGATCGTGAGTGATTGACATGAAAGGGGCGTTCTGGGCGGAAACTGGCCGTTTTCTGGGAGTGTGCGAAAAAACGCAGGCGTGTCAGGGAAAAACACGGGAGTGTCTGGAGAAACGGGGGAGTGGCTGGCCAAACGCCGGGCGTGTTTGTGACGTCAAACCAGGAACGAAACGGCCTGAGCTGATCGCAATCTGTGAGTAGGTCTGGAGCTACTCAGAAACTGCTAAGAATTTTCTATTCGCAATTCTGCTAATATTTCGTTCGCAATTCTGCTAAGCTAAGATACACTTCCAGAGGGCGTCGGCTTAGCGTGTGCAATGCTGCTAAAAGCAGCTAGCGAGCAAACAACTCAGAATCACCCCCATAGTCTACTGATAAGTAGACATAAATCGCTTTGATAGAGGAGCGGGCCAACGATATGGTATTTCCCTTATCCTTTTTCTTATCCTCCCAAAGGTCAGAAATCCTCCCCAACAAGGTGCTCGCAATGGATATTTGCAGAGATAGAGCTCCAAATAGTATAATACCATTTATTAAAACAAATAAAACAAACAACAATCTTTTGGGCAGTAAATGGACCACTTACCTGCTTGTTGATGACGGTTCCTGGGGACGCCTGGTTATTCTCATAAACATGCTATTGTATCTACTGCTAATAAATCTAATAAATGGTATTATACTATTTGGAGCTCTTTCTCTGCATATATCCACTGTGAGCACCTTGTTGGGGAGGATTTCTGACCTTTGCAGTCTCTCGGAGCTTTGTTTTAGCTTATAATTGATAGCTAGATCACAATAGCGGGTGATAAGAAATGCATCTAACCAGGGCCGGTTCTTAGCCTTGTGGCGCCCCGGGCAAAGTATAGGGGCGTGGCTTCAAATGGGGGCGTGGTCAGTTACGCCCCCATTTATGACCCCTGTAGCGACGCTGAAAGTAAAAATAAAATAAAAAAAGTATACTTACCATCTTCGTTCCTGATCCAGACCGCTGCAGACCTCCTCCGTCGGCAGCGCCGCTCTTCTCCTCTCCTCTCCTCGATCTATGGGAGAGACGTTATTACATCTCTCCCATAGAAGAGCATAGACACTAGAGGTCAATTATGACCCCTAGTGTCTCTGCCACTATGCTGTGCGGTGCGCGATGACGTCATCGCGTACCGCACAGCAAAGGTCCTCTACATGAAGGGAAACTAGACAGTAGCTACACGTCTGGTTCCCTTCAAAGCGGGGGGGGGGGCACTGCGGGGGGCACAGTGGCAGATCTTGCCCTGGTGCGGCGCCCTCCGGAAGGCGGCGCCCCGGGCAAAAGTACCGCTTGCCCGTGGCAAGATCCGCCACTGCATCTAACACACCACTACCTGCGGCTCCTCTTCACCAGGACTAGCAGGATCCATGGGGGTCAGTCTGAGTTGATCGCTTGCTGCCGTTTTTCGCAGCGCAGCGATTAGGTCTCTACTGCGTATGCACAGCACATAGAGGATCGGTGCTGAGCGATGGATTTAACGAAGAATACATACGCACAGCTGATCACAAGGAGATTGACAGGAAGAAGGCGTTTGTGTGTGGCAACTGACTGTTTTCTGGGAGTGTTTGGAAAAACGCAGGCGTGTCCGGGCGTTTGCAGGGCGGGTGTCTGACGTCAATTCCAGCACCAAAAAGACTGAAGTGATCGCAAGGGCTGAGTAAGTCCAGAGCTACTCAGAAATTGCACAAAATGTTTTTGCAAATCTCGGCTGCACAGGCGATCGCACACTTGCAAAGCGAAAATAGACTCCCCCGTGGGCGGCGACTATGCGTTTGCACGACTGCTAAAAGTAGCTAGCGAGCGATCAACTCAGAATGAGAGCCCGTGTCCATTTTGTAACAGCATTTCTTGTCACCTGCTATTGTGATCTAGCTGTCTATCAACTATAAAACAAACAAAGCTTTTAGAATGATGTGCCACCTGGCAGAGACTGTTTAATATTAATGTATCCTCACCGAGAGACTGCACATTCCCCCCATGTTTTATTGATTTACCTGTTTTATGCCATTGTTTTCTTTAATAATATTTAAGTTTTTAATAAAATTGTCTATTTTTAGTACATAATCTGTGCTATTTATGAACCTGCCTGTCTCTTCACACTGAGTAGCACCTCAGGGACACACATATATCCTATTCACCAGTTTTGATTGGGGTTCAATAGGGGAACTCTGCTGTTATTCCGGGCTTGCTAATACTCCGTTTTTGCGTGTAGACCTATCCTCAAACCCAATTGTAGGTAATAAATACCACCCAGGTGCTGACTAGAAGTTGCTTTGGTTTTAAGCAGCCACAATGTAGAGGGTAGTCAAAGCCATTCAGCATTCAGAGGCAGGCTATTCTGTGTATCACTGGTTTCACTAAGAGGCATACCCGCTGGCAACCTCTTAGAAAAACTCTGGGAAATCATTGCAAAATAGCTTACCCCACTTGGACTATCCTTGGGATCTGTGATTGCTGACAATGCCACCAATATTGTGAGAGCATTACAGCTGGGTGAATCCCAACACATCCCCTGTTTTGCTCACATAATTAACCTTGTGGTGCAAGCTTAAACCAGGTAATTCTCTTTATTAGACTCTTGGAAAAGAAGTTGGAGAAACTGAAGGAGGAGCTGAAATGAAGCTATTCCGCTAAACATGTCGGACTTGTAGATCAAGCCCTTCATTCGCTTCGCCAGGATCCAAGGGTCGTCAATCTCTTGAAATCAGATCACTTTATATTGGCGAGCATACTTGGTCCTAGGTTTAAATCACACATTGGGGGTAATTCCAAGTTGATCGCAGCAGGATTTTTGATAGCAACTGGGCAAA
Organism: Pseudophryne corroboree; assembly: GCF_028390025.1. Taxonomy (NCBI): domain Eukaryota; kingdom Metazoa; phylum Chordata; class Amphibia; order Anura; family Myobatrachidae; genus Pseudophryne; species Pseudophryne corroboree. The sequence goes on along the minus strand of NC_086449.1, from coordinate 768,146,729 downwards.
ACCATGTGCACTGCAGGGGAGGCAGATATAACATGTGCAGAGAGAGTTAGATTTGGGTGGGGTGTGTTCAATCTGCAATCTAATTTGCAGTGTAAAAATAAAGCAGCCAGTATTTACCCTGCACAGAAACAATATAACCCACCCAAATCTAACTCTCTCTGCACATGTTACATCTGCCTCCCCTGCAGTGCACATGGTTTTGCCCAGTTGCTATAAAAAATCCTGCTGCGATCAACTTGGAATTACCCTCACTGTCTCTTTCTTTCAAATGGACACAAATCTTAAGATATGCAAATAGCTGTTGGTGAACAAATTGTCAACTCAAGCTGCACGTGACATGGCAACATCTCCTCCTTCAGTTTCTCCAGCAACTGCGGCTGCCAGGAAAAAAACTAAATTTTCCTAAGAGACCCACTGGTGGTGATGGAGATCAGTCAGCAAAACCTTATGACATCTGGTTGGGTCTAAAAGAACTGCCTATAATTACTGACATGTCCACCATGACTCCCTCTGATATGGACACTATTCAAAGAATGGTTGATGATTATTTTAGTGATAGCATCCAAATAGTCATGTCGGACAGTCCGTATCACTACTGGCAGCAAAACAAAAGGCATTATGGAGGCACTTGCACAAACTAGAGATGAGCGGGTTTGGATCTCAGGGATCCGAACCCTACCGAACCACCCTACCTGAATCCGGTTCCAAGTCAGGCTGGGGTTTTCCCGCCTGACTCGGAAACCAGAACGAGGCAAAACATCATCATCCCGTCGAATTCTTGCGGGGTTTGGTTACCATATAAGGACCCACGCATCGCCACCAGTTTCACTCCAGTCTCAGAGAGTGTAGTGAGATGACGTGTCTCCGTCCTCAGTGTCTGTGTGGGCAGGAAAGTGGGGTGGCGATTCCAGTGCTGTCTTGTGCTGCTCAGTCCAGTGTAGCGTCTTATGCTGCATTAGTCCAGCCAGTCACAGTGGTAGTGTCCTCTGCTGCTATATGTCCCCAGTGCTGCTGGCTGCTGTATAAATCCCTTGAAGTTTTGCTGTGTTGTCTTGCATCAGACCAGGGATAGTGTCTTGTGCAGCATCAGACCAGTGACCAGTCACAGTGGTGGTATCCTCTGCTGCCATATATCCGGTGTAGCTGTATAAGTCCCTTTCAGTGGTGCTGTGTTGTCCTGAATCAGACCAGGGGTAGTGTCTTGCAGGGCCGTAACTACGTGTGTGCCAAGTGGACTTGGCACATAGCGCAGTTGCCCTGAGGGCGCACGGCCAGCGGCATGTAATGAGTCAAATTGACTCATTACATGCCGCCTCTGAAGTCTGCGCCACAGCCGCGCTGTGAAGGAGAGAGCAGCGCCGGGCAGGTGAGAAGGAGGAGGAGGGAGGGGAACTGGAGCCGCAGCAGCGCTATTTCATTGGTAGTAAGCGACGCTGCAGCATCCCCCTCTCCTTCCGTATAGGCTGCCCGGCGCTGCTGTGGATGCTGGGATGCGGTTCCTCCATCCCAGCATCCACAGCAGCGCCGGGCAGCCTATACGGAAAGAGATGGGGATGCTGCAGCGGCGCTTACTACCAATGACATAGCGCTGCTGCTGCTCCAGTCCCCCTCCCTCCTCCTCCTTGTCCGATGCCTGCACAGAGGGAGATGCCAGCACGAGGAGCCTGTCAGCGGGGAGAAGGTAAGTATATCCCTCTCTCTCTCTTTCTCTCTCTCTCTCTCTCTCTCTCTCCGGGGGACACCGTTTGCCATAATGTGTAAAAAGGGGTCCTGGCTGCTGCAATGTGTAAAAAGGGGGCCTGGCTGCCGCAATGTGTAAAAAGGGGTACTGGCTGCCGCAATGTGTAAAAAGGGGGCCTGGCTGCCGCAATGTGTAAAAAGGGGTACTGGCTGCCGCAATGTGTAAAAAGGGGGCCTGGCTGCCGCAATGTGTAAAAAGGGGGCCTGGCTGCTGCAATATGTAAAAAGGGGGCCTGGCTGCTGCAATGTGTAAAACAGGTGGACTGGCTGCCGCAATGTGTAAAAAGGGGGACTATCTGCTGTAATGTGTAAAAAGGGGGACGCTGTCTGCTGTAATGTATAAAAGTGGCTCTACCTGGTGTAGTGGCGCTACTGTGCAGCGTAATTTGAATAATGGAGACTACTGTGCACCGTAGTATGAATTGCTATTATTTTGTGGCCACGCCCCTTCCCCATGAAGCCACGCCCCTATATATTTTTCACGCGCCTACGACGCGCACTGCCCCTATCTTGCATGGGGGGGGGGCGCAAATGTCATTTCTTGCACACAGCGCTATAAATGCCTAGTTACGGCACTGGTGTCTTGTGCACCATCAGTCCAGTGACCAGTCACAGTGGTGGTGTCCTCTGCTGCCATATATCCAGTGTTACTGCCGTGTAATTCCTGTGATACTGGCGTATAATTCCAGTGATATTGCCGTATAATTCTCGTGATACTGCCGTATAATTCCAGTGATATTGCTGTATAATTCCTGTGATACTGCTATATAATTCACGTGATACTGGCGTATAATTCCAGTGATTTTGCCATATAGTTCCTGTGATACTAGCGTATAATTCCAGTGATATTGCCATATAATTCCTGTGATACTGTCGTATAATTCCTGTGATACTGGCGTATAATTCCAGTGATATTGCCGTATAATTCTCGTGATACTGCCGTATAATTCCAGTGATATTGCTGTATAATTCCTGTGATACTGCTATATAATTTCCGTGATACTGGCGTATAATTCCAGTGATTTTGCCATATAATTCCTGTGATACTGACGTATAATTCCAGTGATATTGCCGTATAATTCCTGTGATACTGGAGTATAGTTCCTGTGATACTGGCGTATAATTCCAGTGATATTGCCGTATAATTCTCGTGATACTGCCGTATAATTCCAGTGATATTGCTGTATAATTCCTGTGATACTGCTATATAATTTCCGTGATACTGGTGTATAATTCCAGTGATTTTGCCATATAATTCCTGTGATACTGACGTATAATTCCAGTGATATTGCCGTATAATTCCTGTGATACTGGCGCATAGTTCCTGTGATACTGGCGTATAAATCCAGTGATATTACCGTATAATTGTTATGCACACCAGTGCCAGCAGGAATGTACTGGTGTCTGAACGGAGAGGGATGCAAAACAAATGAACTCACAGACAGACTGGGGAATATGACATTACATACACAGAAGGTGATAGAGTAACAAAATAAACACAAAGTGAACAGAGAAGCCCAAAGGCTAAGAAACTGGGTGTCTCCCTAGTATTAGGAATGCTCAGATGGAAAGAAGCGAGATGTTGTGATTTAATACGTAGAGAACCCGAAATGATGTTGCTAAGGGCAACAGCAAAACCCTTAAGGGTTACCAACGGGTGTGGCAGTAAACTCCTTGGTCAGAGATGGAATAATAGACACAAGGAGAGTCTCCACAATCCTAGTCCTCACTTGCAGTGTACTGATTCAGCTTACTGCCACTAAACTGACACCTGGACACCTTGCACAGTGAGAAAGGATTTTGGCAGGCAAGTCTGAGAATACAGCCGCAAACTTGCTAGGTTCACAGAGTAGCAAAAGAACCCCAGCAGGTTAAACGACTGACTCCAGTCTTACTGCTAGGTCTGGATTGGCAGAGTGTAGTACTAAATCCCAAGGCCTATTTGCAATAAGCAACAAACAAATACAAAGTTACACAGTACTAGCTAACTTTCAGGAACTGACTAACCAACAAAGATTCAGCAGCATCTGCCTAACCTGAGAAGAGGGTTTATATAGCAGGTGCTGTCCATGCCCCACTCAGACCTCACAGACTGTGAGCACAAAAACCAGCCCCGGATCCCCTGCCGTGCACAGAGCCTGTAACCACTGCACAGCAAAAGACCGGAACCGGAGTATCAGCTGCGCTCAGATTACTCTGCTAGCACTTGTCTCCCGGTTACCATGATGACGTGGCAGCACAGGGCAGGAGACCTTAACAGTACCCCTCTCTGATGAGGGGTCAAAGAACCCCTACCACCGGGTTTATCGGGGAACTGCGAGAAGAAAGAGCGTATCAGTCTGGGGGCATGAAGATCACAACTGCGCACCCACGACCGCTCCTCCGGGCCATACCCTTTCCAGTGCACCAAAAATGACAGCCGACCCCGAACCATCTTGGAGTCAAGAATCCTTTCAACAACAAACTCCCTCTGGCCACGTATCAGAAGAGGGGAAGGTCTTCCACTGGAAGACGGATTACTAATCGCCCGTTTTAAAAGGGAACAATGAAATGTTTTATTGATACCCAAAGAACGGGGCAGATCCACCAGATTGATAACCCTAGTGATCTTATAAGGGCCGATGAACCGGGGGCCTAACTTATGAGATGGCTGTCTCAACTTCAAATTCTTGGTAGACAACCAGACGAAGTCTCCTAATTTGAAGCTGCAGGGTCTTTTCCGCTTATCAAAAACCCTTTTGGTCACTAATGACACAGACACAAGGGCTTTCTTCACTTTCCTCCAAATACCTCTAAGGACCGAAACTACAGAGGAACCACCAGGAATGGAATCCAGGGGTCAAAAGAATTGGCTTTAGGATGATGCCCATACACACAAAGGAAGGGAGAGATCCCTGTAGCAGAGTGAGCCACGTTGTTATAGGCAAACTCCGCCATGGACAGATGAGCAACCCAGTCAGTCTGACACTTGGAGACATAACACCTAAGGAACTGCTCCAAGGACTGGTTCACCCTTTCAGTCTGCCCATTAGACTGCGGATGGTAGCCTGACGACAAGCTGACAGAAATCTGGAGATCGGAACAAAATGCCCTCCAGAATTTGGCCACAAACTGGGATCCGCGGTCAGAGACCACATCAAGTGGCAACCCGTGGAGGCGCACAACATGCAGCATAAATAATTCAGACAGGCGTCTGGCCGATGGCAGCCCAACCAGTGGAACGAAGTGCGCCATCTTTGAAAACCTGTCAACGACAACCCAGATGGCTGTCATCCCCGAGGATTTGGGCAAGTCCACCACAAAATCCATTGAAATGTGGGTCCATGGCTTAGATGGAATAGAGAGTGGATGTAATGGGCCAACAGGAACCCCTCTAGGAGTCTTATTTCGGGCACAGATGTCACATGCCCGAACCCACTGATCCACATCCTTAGCAACCGAGGACCACCACACCGCCCTAGACAGCAACTCCCGAGTTCTGGCAATACCCGGGTGACCTGCCGACTTCTTGGCATGGAATTCCAGGAACACTCGCTGTCTTAACCTAGGAGGCACAAACAAAAGACCTACCGGAAGGTCTGGAGGAGCCTGCTCCTGTGCTCTAAGGACTAATGACAAGAGGTCCTGGGTAATGCCCACTTTAATACATGATGGGGACACAATGGGCAATGGCTCCTCGGTGGTCTCCTGGATTGGAGCAAAACTCCGCGAGAGCGCATCAGCCTTGATGTTTTTTGACCCAGGGCGATATGTTATCAAAAAATTAAAGCGAGCAAAAAACAAAGCCCATCGTGCCTGCCTGGCATTGAGGCGCTTCACTGACTCTAAATATGCCAAATTCTTATGATCTGTGAGAATTGAGACCACAAACTTAGCCCCATCAAGCCAGTGTCTCCACTCCTCGAGTGCATCCTTAATAGCCAACAATTCCCGGTTACCCACGTCATAATTCATCTCGGCAGGCGAAAATTTACGAGAAAAATAAGCACAGGGATGAAGGCGATTATCAGACACCCCCATCTGAGAGAGCACTACCCCAATACCCATCTCAGAGGCATCCACCTCCACCACAAAAGGACGCTCTGGATCTGGGTGTCGCAGCACCTTGGCCGAGACAAATGCCCTTTTGAGACGGGCAAAAGCCGCTTTAGCCTCACAAGACCAGTGAGCAACATCCGCCCCTTTCTTAGTGAGTGCCACCAAGGGCGCCACTATAGACGAAAATCCAGCAATAAATCGTCTATAAAAATTAGTAAAGCCCAGAAAACGCTGAAGCGCCTTCAAACTAGTGGGCTGCACCCAATCCAGGACTGCCTGTACCTTGGAACCCTCCATTTGGAAACCTTCTGGGGAGATAATATATCCTAGAAATGTGATTTGCTGAACTTCAAATTCGCACTTCTCCAGCTTCGCCCCAAGCCGGTGGTCTCTGAGTTTCTGGAGGACTAAGCGTACATGCTTCCGATGTTCCTCCAGGGAATGGGAGAAGATTAGGATGTCATCTAAGTATACCACTAAGAATCTATCCAAATATTCCCTGAGCACATCGTTCATGAAGTCATGGAAGACTGCCGGGGCATTACAGAGCCCAAAAGGCATCACCAATATTCATAATGCCCTGAGTGGGTATTAAAGGCAGTCTTCCATTCATCCCCCTCTCTTATTTGGATTAGATTGTACGCACCGCGTAGGTCAATCCTAGAAAAAATGGTGGCAGTACGAAGCTGGTTAAACAAGACCGAAATGAGAGGCAGTGGGTATGAGTTTTTAATCGTGATACGATTCAATTCCCTGAAGTCGATGCAGGGTCGCAACGAACCGTCCTTTTTACCCACGAAGAAGAACCCCGACCCAACTGGAGACTGTGAAGGTCTGATAAATCCCTTAGCCAAGTTCTCCTGAATGTACTCTGCCATAGCCTGAGTCTCAGGACGTGACAGGGAGTACAACCTGCTCTTGGGAAGCTTAGCATTCGGCAACAAATCAATGGCACAGTCATAGGGGCGATGGGGAGGCAGTACCTCTGCAATTTTTTTGGAGAACACGTCCGCAAAATCTGCATAACACCCTGGCAATCCTGGCAAACTTAGCTGCGAAAGCCTGACTGGAAGGCTCAAGCAACTCCTGAAACAATCAGTACCCCAACTAAGAATCTCCCCAGAGACCCAGTAAAATTGAGGATTGTGGGCTCTTAACCAGGGTAACCCCAACACCAATGGGGCAAAATTACAGACAGTCACATAAAAGGACAATTTTTCCGAGTGTGTGGCTCCAATAAACAAAGAAATCTGGCTAGTGCAAGAGGTAATTTTACCCTGGGATAATGGTTCCCCGTTTAACCCACAAATCTCAATTTCCGATGCCAAGGGTACTAAGGGAACAGAGTGTTTCAGGGCGAATTGGCGGTCCATAAAAACCCCGTCTGCCCCACTGTCCACAAAGGCCTCAGACTTGACAGTTTGAACGAGGATCTTCAAGGTCACCGGAATGATAAAAGTCTTCTTGGGAAATTCTGACTTCTGGCCTGACAGGATATTTCCCATCAGCCTCAGGCCCTGAAGTTTTCCGGCTTTTCTGGGCATGATACTACCACATGACCTTTATTCCCACAGTACAAACACAACCCCTGCTGTCTCCTCCGCGTCTTCTCACGCGAGGAGAGGCGGGTAGCCCCAATCTGCATAGGCTCCTCGGAAAATTCCTCAGAGTCTGAGGTTCCCTTGGGAAAGAAGGAAACTTTGGTCTCCCTTTCAAGCCTACGCTCTCTCAGCCGTCTATCCACCCGGATGGATAACTGCATGAGCTGATCCAAGCTATCAGGCAAGGGATATTGTACCAGTTGGTCTTTTATCTGGTTAGAAAGACCTCTTCGGTACTGATGTCTCAGGGCTGGGTCATTCCATTGGGTATCATGGGCCAACCTCCGAAACTCTGTACAATAAACCTCAACTGGCCTTCGCCCTTGCTTAAGGATCGAAATCTGAGCCTCGGCTGAGGTCGTCTTGTCAGGGTCATCATACAACATGCCCAGTGCCGCAAAAAAAGCATCAACACTTTTAAGCGACGGACAGTCAGGCTGCAACCCATATGCCCAGACCTGTGGGTCTCCTTGTAGCAAGGAAATCACTATGCCCACCCGCTGAATCTCCGACCCAGAAGACTGAGGCCTAAGCCGGAAATATAGCTTGCAGCTCTCCTTGAAACAAAAGAACTGCGAGCGATCTCCAGAAAAACGATCCGGGAGATTTACTTTCGGCTCCTTAACCCCTGAAGATGCTGCTGCTGCGGGAGCTCCGCCAGCGGCCTGCGAGGTGTGCATTTTAATGGACAAATCATTAAATTGTCGAGTCAGGACCTGCACCTGATCGACCACCTGTTGCAAAGTATTTTGAGGGGTATGCTCCATATTCCCACAAAATTTCAACAGGAGTATTAGGCTGCTGAATATGTAATGCACACCAGTGCCAGCAGAAATGTACTGGTGTCTGAACGGAGAGGGATGCAAAACAAATGAACTCACAGACAGACTGGGGAATATGACATTACATACACAGAAGGTGATAGAGTAACAAAATAAACACAAAGTGAACAGAGAAGCCCAAAGGCTAAGAAACTGTGTGTCTCCCTAGTATTAGGAATGCTCAGATGGAAAGAAGCGAGATGTTGTGTTTTAATATGTAGAGAACCCGAAATGCTGTTGCTAAGGGCAACAGCAAAACCCTAAAGGGTTACCAACGGGTGTGGCAGTAAACTCCTTGGTCAGAGATGGAATAATAGACACAAGGAGAGTCTCCACAATCCTAGTCCTCACTTGCAGTGCACTGATTCAGCTTACTGCCACTAAACTTACACCTGAACACCTTGCACAGTGAGAAAGGATTTTGGCAGGCAAGTCTGAGAATACAGCCGCAAACTTGCTAGGTTCACAGAGTAGCAAAAGAACCCCAGCAGGTTAAACGACTGACTCCAGTCTTACTGCTAGGTCTGGATTGGCAGAGTGTAGTACCAAATCCCAAGGCCTATTTGCAGTAAGCAACAAACAAATATAAAGTTACACAGTACTAGCTAACTTTCAGGAACTGACTAACCAACAAAGATTCAGCAGCATCTGCCTAACCTGAGAAGAGGGTTTATATAGCAGGTGCAGTCCACGCCCCACTCAGACCTCACAGACTGTGAGCACAAAAACCAGCACCGGATCCCCTGCCGTGCACAGAGCCTGTAACCACTGCACAGCAATAGACCCGAACCGGAGTATCAGCTGCGCTCAGGTTACTCCGCTAGCACTTGTCTCCCGGTTGCCATGACGACGTGGCAGCACAGGGCAGGACACCCTAACAATAATTCCTGTGATACTGCCATATAATTCCTGTGATACTGCCATATAATTCCAGTGATATTGCCATATAATTCCTGTGATTCTGGCGTATAATTTCAGTGATATTGCCGTATAATTCCTGTGATACTGGCGTGTAATTCCTGTGATACTGGTGTATAATTCCTGTGATACTGCCGTATAATTCCAGTGATCCTGCCGTATAATTCCTGTGATACTGGCGTATAATTCCTGTGATACTGGTGTATAATTTCTGTGATACTGCAGTATAATTCCCGTGATACTGCCGTATAATTCCAGTGATATTTTGCCATATATTTCCTGTGATACTGGCGTATAATCCCGTGATACTGCCGTATAATTCCAGTAATACTGCCGTATAATTCCTGTGATACTGGCGTATAATTCGAATGATATTGCCGTATAATTCCTGTGATACTGGCGTATAATTCTTTTGATACTGGCGTATAATTCCAGTGATCCAGCCGTATAATTTCAGTGATCCTGCTGTATCATTCCAGTGATCCTGCCGTATAATTACAGTGGTACTGGCGTATAAATACAGTCCAGTGATACTGCCGTATATGTCCAGTCATACTGCCGTATATGTCCATTGATACTGCCATATATGTTCAGCGGTACTGCCGTATAAATCCAGTGATCCTGCCATATAATTCCAGTGATCCTGCCGTATAATTCCAGTGATCCTGCAGTATATTTCCAGTGATCCTGCCATATAATTACAATGGTACTGGCGTGTAAGTACAGTCCAGTGATACTGCTGCATATGTCCAGTGATACTGCCGTATATGTGTTATGCACACCAGTGCCTGCAGGAATGTACTGGTGTCTGAACTGTTATGCACACCAATGCCTGCAGGAATGTACTGGTGTCTGAACTGTTAGGGATGCAAAACAAATGAACTCACAGACAGACTGGGGAATATGACATTACGTACACAGAAGGTGATAGGGTAACAAAATAAACACAAAGTGAACAGAGAAGCCCAGAGGCTAAGAAACTGGGTGTCTCCCTAGTATTAGTAATGCTCAGATGGAAAAAGCAAGATGTTGTGTTTTAATACGTAGAGAACATGAAATGCTGTTGCTAAGGGCAACAATAAAACCCTAAAGGGTTACCAACGGGTGTGGCAGTAAACTCCTTGGTCAGAGATGGAATGATAGACACAAGGAGAGTCTCCACAATCCTAATCCTCACTTGCAATGCACAGGTTAGGCTTACTGCCACTAAACTGACACCTGAACACCTTGCACAGTGAGACAGGATTTAGGCAGGCAAGTCTGAGAATACAGCCGCAAACTTGCTAAGTTCACAGAGTAGCAAAAGAACCCCAGCAAGTTAAACGACTGACTCCAGTCTTACTGCTAGGTCTGGATTGGCAGAGTGTAGTACCAAATCCCCAGGTCTATTTGCAGTAAGCAACAACAAATACAAAGCTACACAGTACTGGCTAACTTTCAGGAACTGACTAACCAACAAAGATTCAGCAGCATCTGCTTAACCTGAGAAGAGGCCTTATATAGCAGATGCTGTCCACGCCCCACTCAGACCTCACAGACTGTGAGCACAAAAACCAGCACCGGATCCCCTGCCGTGCACAGAGCCTGTAACCACTGCACAGCAATAGACCCGAACCGGAGTATCAGCTGCGCTCAGGTTACTCCGCTAGCACTTGTCTCCCGGTTGCCATGATGACGTGGCAGCACAGGGCAGGAGACCCTAACAGTACCCCCCCTCTGACGAGGGGTCAAAGAACCCCTACCACCGGGTTTATCGGGGAACTGCGAGAAGAAAGAGCGTATCAGTCTGGGGGCATGAAGATCACAACTGCGCACCCACGACCGCTCCTCCGGGCCATACCCCTTCCAGTGCACCAAAAATGACAGCCGACCCCGAATCATCTTGGAGTCAAGAATCCTTTCAACAACAAACTCCCTCTGGCCACGTATCAGAAGAGGGGAAGGTCTTCCACTGGAAGACGGATTACTAATCGCCCGTTTTAAAAGGGAACAATGAAATGTTTTATTGATACCCAAAGAACGGGGCAGATCTAACTGAAATGCCACCGGATTGATAACCCTGGTAATCTTATAAGGGCCGATGAACCGGGGGCCTAACTTATGAGATGGCTGTCTCAACTTCAAATTCTTGGTAGACAACCAGACGAAGTCTCCTAATTTGAAGCTGCAGGGTCTTTTCCGCTTATTAAAAACCCTTTTGGTCACTAATGACACAGACACAAGGGCTTTCTTCACTTTCCTCCTAATACCTCTAAGGACCGAAACCACAGAGGAACCACCAGGCGTGGAGTCCAGGGGGTCAAAAGAATTGGCCTTAGGATGATGCCCATACACACAAAGGAAGGGAGAGATCCCTGTAGCAGAGTGAGCCGCGTTGTTATAGGCAAACTCCGCCATGGACAGATGAGCAACCCAGTCAGTCTGACACTTGGAGACATAACACCTGAGGAACTGCTCCAAGGACTGGTTCACCCTTTCAGTCTGCCCATTAGACTGCGGATGGTAGCCTGATGACAAGCTGACAGAAATCTGGAGATCGGAACAAAATTCCCTCCAGAATTTGGCCACAAACTGGGATCCGTGGTCAGAGACCACATCAAGTGGCAACCCGTGGAGACGCACAACATGCAGCATAAATAATTCAGACAGGCGTCTGGCCGATGGCAGCCCAACCAGTGGAACGAAGTGCGCCATCTTCGAAAACCTGTCAACGACAACCCAGATGGCTGTCATCCCCGAGGATTTGGGCAAGTCCACCACAAAATCCATTGAAATGTGGGTCCATGGCTTAGATGGGATAGAGTGTGGATGTAATGGGCCAACAGGAACCCCTCTAGGAGTCTTATTTCGGGCACAGATGTCACATGCCCGAACCCACTGATCCACATCCTTAGCCACCGAGGGCCACCACACCGCCCTAGATAGCAACTCCCGAGTTCTGGCAATACCCGGGTGACCTGCCGACTTCTAGGCATGGAATTCCAGGAACACTCGCTGTCTTAACCTAGGAGGCACAAACAAAAGACATACCGGAAGGTCTGGAGGAGCCTGCTCTTGTGCTCTAAGGACTAATGATAAGAGGTCCTGGGTAATGCCCACTTTAATACATGATGGGGACACAATGGGCAACGGCTCCTCGGTGGTCTCCTGGATTGGAGCAAAACTCCGCGAGAGCGCATCAGCCTTGATGTTTTTTGACCCAGGGCGATATGTTATCAAAAAATTAAAGCGAGCAAAAAACAAAGCCCATTGTGCCTGCCTGGCATTGAGACGCTTCGCTGACTCTAAATATGCCAGATTCTTATGGTCGGTGAGAATTGAGACCACAAACTTAGCCCCCTCAAGCCAGTGTCTCCACTCCTCGAGTGCATCCTTAATAGCCAACAATTCCCGGTTACCCACGTTATAATTCATCTCGGCAGGCGAAAATTTACGGGAAAAGTAAGCACAGAGATGAAGGCGATTATCAGACACTCCCATCTGAGAGAGCACTGCCCCAATACCCATCTCAGAGGCATCCACCTCCACCACAAAAGGGCGCTCTGGATCTGGGTGTCGCAGCACCTTGGCCGATACAAATGCCCTTTTGAGACGGGCAAAAGCCGCTTTAGCCTCACAAGACCAGTGAGCAACATCCGCCCCCTTCTTAGTGAGTGCCACCAAGAGCGCCACTATAGACGAAAATCCAGCGATAAATCGTCTATAAAAATTCGCAAAGCCCAGGAAACGCTGAAGCGCCTTCAAACTAGTGGGCTGCACCCAATCCAGGACTGCATGTACCTTGGAACCCTCCATTTGGAAACCTTCTGGGGAGATAATATATCCTAGAAATGCGATTTGCTGAACTTCAAATTTGCACTTCTCCAGCTTCGCCCCAAGCCGGTGGTCTCTGAGTTTCTGGAGGACTAAGCGTACATGCTTCCGATGTTCCTCCAGGGAATGGGAGAAGATTAGGATGTCATCTAAGTATACAACTAAGAATCTATCCAAATATTCCCTGAGTACATCATTCATGAAATCCTGGAAGACTGCCGGGGCATTACAGAGCCCAAAAGGCATCACCAAATATTCATAATGCCCTGAGTGGGTATTAAAGGCAGTCTTCCATTCATCCCCCTCTCTTATTCGGATTAGATTGTACGCACCGCGTAGGTCAATCTTAGAAAAAATGGTGGCAGTATGAAGCTGGTCAAACAAAACCGAAATGAGAGGCAGTGGGTACGAGTCTTTAATCGTGATACGATTCAATTCCCTGAAGTCGATGCAGGGTCGCAACGAACCGTCCTTTTTACCCACGAAGAAGAACCCCGACCCAACTGGAGACTGTGAAGGTCTGATAAATCCCTTAGCCAAGTTCTCCTGAATGTACTCTGCCATAGCCTGAGTCTCAGGACGTGACAGGGAGTACAACCTGTTCTTGGGAAGCTTAGCATTTGGCAACAAATCAATGGCACAGTCATAGGGGCGATGGGGAGGTAGTACCTCTGCAACTTTTTTGGAGAACACGTCCGCAAAATCTGCATAACACCCTGGCAATCCTGGCAAACTTAGCTGCGAGAGCCTGACTGGAAGGCTCAAGCAACTCCTGAAACAATCAGTACCCCAACTAAGAATCTCCCCAGAGACCCAGTCAAACTGAGGATTGTGGGCCCTTAACCAGGGTAACCCCAACACCAATGGGGCAAAAGTACAGACAGTCACATAAAAGGACAATTTTTCAGAGTGTGTGGCTCCAATAAACAAAGAAATCTGGCTAGTGCAAGAGGTAATTTTACCTTGGGATAATGGTTCCCCGTTTAACCCACAAATCTCAATTTCCGATGCCAAGGGTACTAAGGGAACAGAGTGTTTCAGGGCGAATTGGCGGTCCATAAAAACCCCGTCGGCCCCACTGTCCACAAAGGCCTCAGTCTTGAAAGTTTGACCGAGGATCTTCAAGGTCACCGGAATGATAAAAGTCTTCTTGGGAAATTCTGACTTCTGGCCTGACAGGATATTTCCCATCACCCTCAGGCCCTGAAGTTTTCCGGCTTTTCTGGGCATGATACTACCACATGACCTTTATTCCCACAGTACAAACACAACCCCTGCTGTCTCCTCCGCGTCTTCTCACGCGAGGAGAGGCGGGTAGCCCCAATCTGCATAGGCTCCTCGGAAAATTCCTCAGAGTCTGAGGTTCCCTTGGGAAAGAAGGAAACTTTGGTCTCCCTTTCAAGCCTACGCTCTCTCAGCCGTCTATCCACCCGGATGGATAACTGCATGAGCTGATCCAAGCTATCAGGCAAGGGATATTGTACCAGTTGGTCTTTTATCTGGTTAGAAAGACCTCTTCGGTACTGATGTCTCAGGGCTGGGTCATTCCATTGGGTATCATGGGCCAACCTCCGAAACTCTGTACAATAAACCTCAACTGGCCTTCGCCCTTGCTTAAGGATCGAAATCTGAGCCTCGGCTGAGGTCGTCTTGTCAGGGTCATCATACAACATGCCCAGTGCCGCAAAAAAAGCATCAACACTTTTAAGCGACGGACAGTCAGGCTGCAACCCATATGCCCAGACCTGTGGGTCTCCTTGTAGCAAGGAAATCACTATGCCCACCCGCTGAATCTCCGACCCAGAAGACTGAGGCCTAAGCCGGAAATATAGCTTGCAGCTCTCCTTGAAACAAAAGAACTGCGAGCGATCTCCAGAAAAACGATCCGGGAGATTTACTTTCGGCTCCTTAACCCCTGAAGATGCTGCTGCTGCGGGAGCTCCGCCAGCGGCCTGCGAGGTGTGCATTTTAATGGACAAATCATTAAATTGTCGAGTCAGGACCTGCACCTGATCGACCACCTGTTGCAAAGTATTTTGAGGGGTATGCTCCATATTCCCACAAAATTTCAACAGGAGTATTAGGCTGCTGAATATGTTATGCACACCAGTGCCTGCAGGAATGTACTGGTGTCTGAACTGTTAGGGATGCAAAACAAATGAACTCACAGACAGACTGGGGAATATGACATTACGTACACAGAAGGTGATAGGGTAACAAAATAAACACAAAGTGAACAGAGAAGCCCAGAGGCTAAGAAACTGGGTGTCTCCCTAGTATTAGTAATGCTCAGATGGAAAAAGCAAGATGTTGTGTTTTAATACGTAGAGAACCCGAAATGCTGTTGCTAAGGGCAACAGCAAAACCCTAAAGGGTTACCAACGGGTGTGGCAGTAAACTCCTTGGTCAGAGATGGAATGATAGACACAAGGAGAGTCTCCACAATCCTAATCCTCACTTGCAGTGCACAGGTTCAGCTTACTGCCACTAAACTGACACCTGAACACCTTGCACAGTGAGACAGGATTTAGGCAGGCAAGTCTGAGAATACAGCCGCAAACTTGCTAAGTTCACAGAGTAGCAAAAGAACCCCAGCAAGTTAAACGACTGACTCCAGTCTTACTGCTAGGTCTGGATTGGCAGAGTGTAGTACCAAATCCCCAGGTCTATTTGCAGTAAGCAACAACAAATACAAAGCTACACAGTACTGGCTAACTTTCAGGAACTGACTAACCAACAAAGATTTAGCAGCATCTGCTTAACCTGAGAAGAGGCCTTATATAGCAGGTGCTGTCCACGCCCCACTCAGACCTCACAGACTGTGAGCACAAAAACCAGCACTGGATCCCCTGCCGTGCACAGAGCCTGTAACCACTGCACAGCAAAAGACCCGAACCGGAGTATCAGCTGCGCTCAGGTTACTCCGCTAGCACTTGTCTCCAGGTTGCCATGACGACGTGGCAGCACAGGGCAGGAGACCCTAACAATATGTCCATTGATACTGCCGTATATGTCCAGTGATACTGCCGTATATGTCCATTGATACTACCGTATATGTACAGCGGTACTGCCGTATAAATCTAGTGGTCCTGCCGTATAAATCCAATGATCCTGCCGTATAATTCCAGTGATCCTGCGGTATAATTCCAGTGACACTGCTGTATATGTCCAGTGGTACTGCCATATAATTCCAGTGATACTGCCGTATGTATATATATATATATATATATATATACCAAACAAAAAACCCAGCACTCTCCTAAGCAGCTTCATTCACCTTAATGCTTTAATATACACCTAAATAAATAATGGGGTTTTGGTTTATGAATTGTACAAATCATGTAAGCTTGCGGCCCACTCCACGGGACCCCATTTCACCGCAAGTCCTACTCTATCACAAACTTTTACACACATTTTATAGAAACCTGGCTACTGCTGTGTCATAGAGGAAAATGTGCTTATCTGGTTTAGAGCTTACCTGCCACACTTATGGCTTTTAAAAGGTAAGACAGTCACCAACACAAATAACACAACTACACAAGTGTGCTTACCTGGTTTACAGCTCACCTGCCAACAGACTACTGGCTTTCAAAGTGAGACAGTCACCAACACACCTAAATAGCAGCTGATCCAGGTTAAAGATAAATGAGCTTAGAAGTGCATGAGAGAGAGATATGGTCACAAATGGGCCAATTTAAAATTAACCCTGTTATACAAACAAACACGAGGAACCACTGCACTCGCCATTCCCAGGGGTTGGGGTGCGGTGGGCTGTGTTAGTTGTGTTATTTGTGTTGGTGACTGTCTTACCTTTTAAAAGCCATAAGTGTGGCAGGTAAGCTCTAAACCAGATAAGCACATTTTCCTCTATGACACAGCAGTAGCCAAGTTTCTATAAAATCTATGTGAAAGTTTGTGATAGAGTAGGACTTGCGGTGAAATGGGGTCCCGTGGAGTGGGCCGCAAGCTTACATGATTTGTACAATTCATAAACCAAAACCCCATTATTTATTTAGATGTATATTAAAGCATTAAGGTGAATGAAGCTGCTTAGGAGAGTGCTGGATTTTTTGTTTGGTATATTTGAGTTTGGTGGTCACAGCCCACCGCACCCCAACCCCTGGGAATGGCAAGTGCAGTGGTTCCTCGTGTTTGTTTGTTTATATATATATATATATATATATATATATATCCTGTTGCAAAGCGGATTACTGAGGCCATAACAACTATGCTGATGTTAGACGTACATGCCAACACTAGATGGGCCAGGTGTTTGTGCCTCACACTTGTGTCGTTTAGCTTAGTCATACAGCTACCTCATTGCACCTCTTTTACTTCTTGGAATGATGTGCTGTTTGGGTACTATTTTTTTTTAAGTGCCATCCTGTCTGACACTGCAATGCCACTTCTATATGGGCCAATTGTTTGTGTCGTTTAGCTTAGTCATACAGCTACTTCATTGCACCTCTTTTACATCTTTGCATAATGTGCTGTTTGGGGCCTTTTTTTAATATCTACCCTCCTGTCTAACACTGCAGTGCCACTCCTAGATGGGCCAATTGTTTGTGTCGCTTAGCTTAGTCATACAGTTACCTCATTGCACCTCTTCTACATCTTTGCATAATGTGCTGTTTGGGGCCTTTTTTATATCTGCCATCCTGTCTGACACTGCAGTGCCACTCCTAGATGGGCCAATTGTGTGTGTCGCTTAACTTAGTCATACAGCTACCACATTGGAACTCTTTTTCATCTTTGCATGATGTGCTGTTTGGGGACTGGTTTTATATCTGCCCTACTGTCTGACACTGCAGTGCCACTCCTAGATGGGCCAGGTGTTTGTGCCGCACACTTGAGTCGCTTAGCTTAGTCATACAGCACCCTCGGTGCACCTCTTTTTCTTCTTTGCATCATGTGCTGTTTGGGGCCTATTTTTTAAATCTGCCATCCTGTCTGACACTGCAGTGTCACTCCTAGATGGTCCAGGTGTTTGTGCCGCACACTTGTGTCGCTTAGCTTAGTCATACAGCGACCTCGGTGCAACCTTTTGGCCTAAAAATAATATTGTGAGATGTGAGGTGTTCAGAATAGACTGGACATGAGTGTAAATTAATGTCATTGAGGTTAATAATACCATAGGATCAAAACTACCCCCAAATTCTGTGATTTTATCTGTTTTAATGTTTGTTTTTTAAATCATCCAGATCCAAAACCAAAACCAAAACACGAAAGGGTGGTTTTGGCAAAACCAACCCAAAACCAAAACACGAGCGGGGAATTAGAACCAAAACCAAAACCAGAACACAAAACACGAAAAGTGCCCACCGCACATCTCTAGCACAAACTGTCTTTGCTTTAGTTAAGATGCCTACCCTCCAGTGTGTACTCAGAAAGAGGTTTCAGTGCAGCCGGGAACTTTGTCAGCTATTGGTGTAGGAGGTTATTTAGCCTAAATGTGGAAAAGATGATGTTCATCAAAATGAATTACAAACTCCACAAGGTAGACCTTTACCGGCAATTAAGTCCAAAAAATACTGAGGCACCTGTAATGGTGGATTCCAGGGGGAAAAATTAATAGTGTGTGAAGAAGAGGATGTTCACAATGATAGGGTTGAGGAATCGGATGATGATAATGACGATGACATCTTGTCTCTGTAGAGCCAGTTTGTGTAAGTTGAGACCATTGGCAGCTTGTTTTGTGGGGCCAAAACAAACCAATCATTTCAGCCACAAGGGGAAGTCCCTGTCGCCAAAGTGATTGGTTTGTTAAACTGTGCATGTCCTATTTAACATATACAACATAAGGGTGGGTGGGCGGGCCCAAGTACAGTTCCATCTTGCGCCCCTTATCCTTGCATTATGCGCTGTTTGGAGCATTACTAACTGTCTTCTTGTGTAGATGACAAACAGTTTCATAGTTGACTAAACTGCCACCCTGTCTGCCACTACAGTGCCATTCTGTTTCTTAGATGTGCCATTTTGGAAGTTTAAGTGCCACAAGTTTGTGCCACCCACTACTGTTGCTTAGTGTTTTGTTCATATGTTTGTGAATCCAGTCATAAGGACACAGAGACATGTGAGTTCACTGCTGTGCTGTTTTATTCCATCACCAACTCCAGACACACTGCACACTGGACCACCCACTTCCCAGCATCCCCCTGGTCCCAGGGACCATCACTGAAGATTCAGGCTTACACATATTAGTAAGGGAGTGTCTACAAATATTAAGCATACTAATACAATAACATCACATCCTCTTTTCTTTAAAGATAAGCCCTGTACATTTCAATGCAACAATTAACAACGTCATATTAAGAACATCATCTAACACGTTTCAATGAGTATCTCAGGTCTGCGTATTTCCCTTTTGGGTCTTTCATACACAGTCTGTGTTTCATCGACCATGTTGGACCTTTCTAGAATTGTGGTTTGTTCACCATTATCAGGATCATCATACATGTCAGATGAAGGGTATTCTTCAGTCATGTTGTCTTCATTATGGTTAGGTTGAGATCTTAAATCCACCCGATTTCTTCTTACTTTCGTTCCACACTCCGTACGTATAGTATAAGATCTTGGTGCTACTTGTGCTTGCACAATACCTTTCTGCACCTAAATACCTTTCTCGGAATCTCTGAGACAGACTTGGTCACCCGATTTTAGATCAGATAAGCTTTCTGCTCGCATGTCATGGAACAGTTTCTGTTTCAACTGTTGACGTTCCTTACTCAGTCTGACCAACGCTGAGTTATGTGTATTAAGCAGTTCATCATGTATCGGGAGATTTGCTCTAATCCTCCTTCCCATCAGCCTTTGTGCAGAAGAAAGTCCATTCTGTAAAGGTGTACTGCGGTAGATTAAAAGACTTTTGTAGAAATCTTCTTTACCTTCTTGAGCTTCTTTCAAGAGACTCTTTACAGTTTTTACTGAACTTTCCACCAACCCATTTGAGCATGGATAGTGGGGACTTGACGTAGTATGGACAAATTCCCACTCATCAGCAAATTGTCTAAATTCAGCACTGGAAAACTGAGGACCAATGTCAGTAAACACTTCCATAGGAACACCATGCCTTGCAAAGATTGACTTCATGCAATTGATTATGGCTTTACTAGTAGTTGTATGTAGTGTCTTCACCTCAGGGTAGTTAGAGTAATAATCAGTCAAGACAATGTGCGTTTTCCCATTACGATCAAACCAATCTGCGCCAACTTTCTGGTACGGTCTCTCTGGCACTGCGTGAGGACTCAGTGGTTCGACTTGTTGTTTTGGTCTATACGTAAGACATAATTCACATGTAGCTGTAGTCTGTGCTATGTCTTGGTTCATTCTTGGCCAATACATAACTTCACACGCTCTCCGCTTCCATTTTTCTTCTCCTAAGTGGCCTTCATGTATCTTGCACAGCATAGTTTTTCTTAGTCGTGCAGGTATGACAAACCTATTGCCTTTGTGAATAATACCATCAACAACTGTAAGGTCACTGCGGTACATCCAATAATCATGGATAGACAGCGGGCACGCATGTTTTTCTGCTGGCCAACCTTTCAGAATGATATCTTTCAACACTTTCATTGTGTCATCTGTCTCAGTTTCTTTCCTAATCTGTTCTTGTCTTGCAAGAGACACTGGTAGAGAAGCTACGATCAAATTAACATAGGCTTCTATCTCTTCATCCATCAGACTTTTGGAACCTTCACTTTTGTCCACAGCACGAGAAAGTGTATCAGCAATGTACATGTATTTGCCGGGACAGTACAGCAAGTGTACATCATATTTCTGTAGTCTGATAAGCATTCGTTGAATTCTCATGGGACAGTCATGTAATGATTTAGTCATGATAGCTACCAATGGCTTGTGGTCAGTTTCCACTGTAAATGTTTGACCATACACAAACTGATGAAATCGCTCACATGCATATGTGATCGCTAGAAGTTCTTTTTCTATCTGAGCATACCTTGTTTCAGCACTTGTCAGTGCTCTTGATGCATAGATTACTGGTTACCATGACTCTTCATGTTCTTGTAACAGCACTGAGCCTAGGCCAAATTGCGAAGCATCTGCTGAAATTCTTATTCTTTTCGCAGGATCAAAGAATTTTATCACTGGTTGCTCTGTAATGATCTGTTTCAAGTTTTGCCAACTTTCTTCTTGTTCATGTGACCACATCCACTCATTATCTTTGCCCAACAACCATCTAAAAGAGGCTGTTCGTTCAGGAGTTGAGAAACAAACTTTCCTAAGTAAGTAATCATTCCTAGGAATCTTCTGACGTCGTCTTTGTTGTTAGGACGTTCCATGTTCACTATGGCTGATATTTTCCTTGGGTCTGGTTTTACACCTTGATCCGAGACCACGTCGCCCATAAATGTAAGTGTATTCACGCCAAATTCACATTTGTCCTTGTTTAGCTTTAGATTCACTTTCTTGACAAGTTCCATTACTTGTCTCAATCTAGAATCATGTTCTTCCTTTGTAGATCCCCAGACAATAATGTCATCCATCATTGTTTCAACACCTGGAATATGTTCAAAAATCATGTGTATCTTTTTGTGATATACTTCTGGAGCAGACAATATTCTATATGGTAGTTGAAGAAATCTGTATCGACCTTCTGGTGTATTAAATGTATAAAGCTTTGAGCTGGCCTCATCTAGCTTCATTTGCCATAATACTGAAGATGCGTCCAATTTACTGAACCATTTTGCTCCCGCAAATTGCGACATGATTTCATCTCTGGTTGTTAATTTGAAATGTTCTCGTTTAATAGATTTGTTTAAATCTCTGGGGTCTAGACATATTCTGAGTTGTCCATTTTTCTTTTCAACAATTACTAAGGAGCTTACCCATTCAGTAGGCTCATCAATTTTCTGTATCACACCCAAGGCTTCCATGCGATTTAACTCTTGTTTCAGTTTTTCTCTCAGCGCAAACTGCACTTTTCTACAGGGGTGTATCACTGAAGAAACTTGCGTGTCTATATTTATTTTATGCTCTCCAGGCAAACAACCTAGACCTTCAAACAAGTCTCTGGGGGAAATTTACTAAGCTCCCGATTTTGACCGAGATGCCGTTTTTTCATCAAAGTGTCATCTCGGTAATTTACTAAACTCAAATCACGGCAGTGATGAGGGCATTCATAATTTTTTGCAAGTCCAAGAAAAAAATTACGAATGAATACACCATCGGTCAAAACGCGGCTGTTTAAGTATGAATCTCGGTCATTTACTAAGAAGTGCAAAGCAAAAAAAAAAAAAAACACTGCCGTGAAAAATTACAACTCGTAAAAAAGTGCTAAAAAAAAACAGACCTTTCTTTTTTATTCGTGATTGGATAGGCATGCACGGATCCATGAGATCCGTGCATGTATATCAGTGGGAAGGGGTGGGAAAGTGCTTATTTTTCAATTATTTTTCATTTTTTTTTTTTTTTTAATTAAACACTGTAAAATAAAAAAAAAAAATTGCGTGCGGTCCCCCCTCCTAAGTATAACCAGCCTCGGGCTCTTTGAGCCGATCCTGGTTGCAGAAATATGGGGAAAAAATTGACAGGGGTTCCCCCATATTTAAGCAACCAGCATCGGGCTCTGCGCCTGGTCCTGGTTCCAAAAATACGGGGGACAAAAAGAGTAGGGGTCCCCCGTATTTTTAAAACCAGCACCGGGCTCCACTAGCTGGACAGATAATGCCACAGCCGGGGGTCACTTTTATATAGTGCCCTGCGGCCGTGGCATCAAAAATCCAACTAGTCACCCCTGGCCGGGGTACCCTGGGGGAGTGGGGACCCCTTCAATCAAGGGGTCCCCCCCCCAGCCACCCAAGGGCCAGGGGTGAAGCCCGAGGCTGTCCCCCCCCATCCAATGGGCTGCGGATGGGGGGGCTGATAGCCTTTGATGTAAATGAAAAGTTATTGTTTTTAGTAGCAGTACTACAAGTCCCAGCAAGCCTCCCCCGCATGCTGGTACTTGGAGAACCACAAGTACCAGCATGCGGCGGAAAAACGGGCCCGCTGGTACCTGTAGTACTACTACTAAAAAAATACCAAAAAAAACACAAAACACACACACCGTGAAAGTATAATTTTATTACATACATACACACATACATACATACTTACCTTATGTTCCCACGCAGGTCGGTCCTCTTCTCCAGTAGAATCCAAGGGGTACCTGTTGAAGAAATTATACTCACGAGATCCAGGGGTCCAGGGTCCTCGGGGAATCCAGGTGTAATCCACGTACTTGAAAAAAATAACAAAACGGACACCCGAGCCACGCACTAAAAGGGGACCCATGTTTGCACATGGATCCCCTTTTTCCGACTGCCAGAAACCCACTCTGACTGATGTCTAAGTGGGTTTCTTCAGCCAATCAGGGAGTGCCACGTTGTAGCACTCTCCTGATCGGCTGTGTGCTCCTGTACTGAGTGACAGGCGGCACACGGCAGTGTTACAATGTAGCGCCTATGCGCTCCATTGTAACCAATGCTGGGAACTTTCTGCTCAGCGGTGACGTCACTTTAGGTCAACCGCAGGGCAGAAAGTTCCCAGCATTGGTTACAATGGAGCGCATAGGCGCTACATTGTAACACTGCCGTGTGCTGCCTGTCAGTTAGGACAGGAGCACACAGCCGATCAGGAGAGTGCTACAACGTGGCGCTCCCTGATTGGCTGAAGAAACCCACTTAGACATCAGTCAGAGTGGGTTTCTGGCATTCGGGGAAAGGTGACCCATGTGAAAACATGGGTCCCCTTTCAGTTCGTGGCTCGGCTCTGCGTTTTGTTTTTTTATTCAAGTACGTGGATTACACCTGGATTCCCCGAGGACCCTGGACCCCTGGATCTCGTGAGTATAATTTCTTCAACAGGTACCCCTTGGATTCTACTGGAGAAGAGGACCGACCTGCGTGGGAACATAAGGTAAGTATGTATGTATGTGTGTATGTATGTAATAAAATTATACTTTCACGGTGTGTGTGTCTTGTGTTTTTTGGGGTATTTTTTTAGTAGTAGTACTACAGGTACCAGCGGGCCCGTTTTTCCGCCGCATGCTGGTACTTGTGGTTCTCCAAGTACCAGCATGCGGGGGAGGCTTGCTGGGACTTGTAGTACTGCTACTAAAAACAATATCTTTTCATTTACATCAAAGGCTATCAGCCCCCCCATCCGCAGCCCATTGGATGGGGGGGACAGCCTCGGGCTTCACCCCTGGCCCTTGGGTGGCTGGGGGGGGGACCCCTTGATTGAAGGGGTCCCCACTCCCCCAGGGTACCCCGGCCAGGGGTGACTAGTTGGATTTTTGATGCCACGGCCGCAGGGCACTATATAAAAGTGACCCCCGGCTGTGGCATTATCTGTCCAGCTAGTGGAGCCCGGTGCTGGTTTTAAAAATACGGGGGACCCCTACTCTTTTTGTCCCCCGTATTTTTGGAACCAGGACCAGGCGCAGAGCCCGATGCTGGTTGCTTAAATATGGGGGAACCCCTGTCATTTTTTTCCCCATATTTTTGCAACCAGGATCGGCTCAAAGAGCCCGAGGCTGGTTATGCTTAGGAGGGGGGACCCCACGCAATTTTTTTTTACGATTTTACAGTGTTTAATAAAAAAAAAAAAAAAAAAAGAACCCCAGCACGGATCACACAGATCCGGCCGAGATTAATTGTAAAAAAAGTCGGCAGTGTTTTGCTAATCACTGCCGTAAAAAAAAAAAAAAAACACGAATGACATCGACATCGGAAGAAAAGAAAAACCCGAATACGGCAGCTTAGTAAATTAGTCGTAATAAATTCAAAAAGTTGCAGTTTTACACTTTCGATGTCATTCGTGATTGAACTTTGACCTTTTTCCGAAAATTACAAATGTTAGTAAATTTACCCCTCTGTATTCTGTAAACATCGATTTGCAGTCATCTTCTACTTGTGATATCACCATAAAAACTTTCTTTAGCAAGCTTAGTTTCTCACAGGAACTTAATCGTAGAATCGGTTGCACATTTTTATCCACAATCAGTAGAGATGTTTTAAACTGTTGTCCCTTATATTTCAGTGTCACTAAGCATGTACCTTTCACAGGAATTTCCTCCCCAGTGTACCCTGTAACTTTCACTTTGGCTGGATGAATTTTAGGTTTTACTCTAAAAGTCTTCGGGGTATATGCAATTGCGGTCGAATTCCCGAAATTGTCGAATTTCTGGAATTTTTCGACCAAAAAAAAAAATTGTCAATGCAATTCAGTACTTTCCGTCAAAAAAACGGACTTTCAAAATTCGACTTTTTGAAATTCGACTTCTTGCAAATTCGACTTTTCTGCAATGATACAAGTGCTGCAATTCGACAAAAGCATATTCAATTCAAGTTTGGAAATTCGACAGCAGTGCTTTTAGACAGTAAATTCGTCATTTTCAATCCGCCACACTTTGGAGGGTGAAACCAATAAAAAAAAATTCAAACATGTTTTTTTTGGTGTTTTTTTGGGGGGGGAATAGCATATCTATTTATATTAGAAGGGATTAGGTACTTGGTTTGTCTTTTTTGGAGGCACAAGTATTATTTATATATTTTTTAAAATATATATATTTTTTTATTATTTTTTTTATTGCTGGAACGGTAAAATCCTAAAAAAAAATGGCGTGGGGTCCCCCCTCCAAAGCATAACCAGCCTCGGGCTCTTCAAGCTGGTCCTGGTTCTAAAAATGCGGGGAAAAATTTGTCAGGGGATCCCCCGTATTTTTAAAACCAGCACCGGGCTCTGCGCCTGGTGCTGGTGCAAAAAATACGGGGGACAAAAAGAGTAGGGGTCCCCCGTATTTTTCACACCAGCATCGGGCTCCACTAGCTGGACAGACAATGCCACAGCCCGGGGTCACTTTTATACAGTGCCCTGCGGCCTTGGCATTAAAAATCCAACTAGTCACCCCTGGCCGGGGTACCCTGGGGGAGTGGGGACCCCTTCAATCAAGGGGTCCCCCCCACCCACCCAAGGGCCAGGGGTGAAGCCCGAGGCTGTCCCCCCCATCCAAGGGCTGCGGATGGGAGGCTGATAGCCTGGAGTAAAATGACAGAATATTGTTTTTTCCAGTAGTACTACAAGTCCCAGCAAGCCTCCCCCGCAAGCAGGTACTTGCAGAACCACAAGTACCAGCATGCGGGAGAAAAACGGGCCCGCTGGTACCTGTAGTACTACTGGAAAAAAAATACCCAAATAAAAACAGGAGACAGACACCGTGAAAGTAAAACTTTATTTCATATGTCGACACACACATACTTACCTATGTTTACACGCCGACATCGGTCCTCTTCTCCAAGTAGAATCCAGGGGTACCTGAAAATAAAAGATAATTATACTCACCTCATCCATGGTCCAGAGATAAATCCACGTACTTGGCAAAATAAAAAACCGGACACCCGTACCACACGGACTGAAAGGGGTCCTATGTTGACACATGGGACCCCTTTCCCCGAATGCAGAGAGACCTCTCTGTGACAGCTGTCACAGAAAGGTCTCTAAAGCCAATCAGGAAGCGCAACTTCATTGCGCTCACCTGATTGGCTGTGCGCTGTCTGAACTCAGACAGCGCATCGCACAGCTCCGTCCATTACTTTCAATGGTGGGAACTTTGCGGCTAGCGGTGAGGTCACCCGCCGGTCAGCGGCTGACCGCGGGTAACCCCACCACTGACGGCAAAGTTCCCACCATTGAAAGTAATGGAGAGGCTTTGCGATGCGCTGTCTGACAGCTCAGACAGCGCACAGCCAATCAGGTGAGCGCCACGGAAGTAGCGCTTCCTGATTGGCTGAAGGGACCTCAGTGACAGGAGTCACGTGGTGTCCCGGCATTCGGGGAAAGGGGTCTGATGTGTAAACATGGGACCCCTTTCAGTCCGGCATGGTACGGGTGTTCGTTTTTTTTTTAACAAGTACGTGGATTATCTCCCGGACACTGGATTGAGGTGAGTATAATTTTTTTCACAGGTACCCCGGATCGTCGGAGATTGTGGCAGTCGGCGGGTCAACATAGGTAAGTATGTGTGTGTCGGCAGTGTGTAATAAAGTTTTACTTGTCACGGTGTGTGTGTCCTGTTTTTATTTGGGTATTTTTTTTCCAGTAGAACTACAGGTACCAGCGGGCCCGTTTTTCTCCCGCATGCTGGTACTTGTGGTTCTCCAAGTACCAGCTTGCGGGGGAGGCTTGCTGGGACTTGTAGTTCTTCTGGAAAAAACAATATTCTGTCATTTTACTCAAGGCTATCAGCCTCCCATCCGCAGCCTTTGGATGGGGGGGACAGCCTCGGGCTTCACCCCTGGCCCTTGGGTGGCTGGGGGGGGACCCCTTGATTGAAGGGGTCCCCACTCCCCCAGGGTACCTCGGCCAGGGGTGACTAGTTGGATATTTAATGCCACGGCCGCAGGGCACTGTATAAAAGTGACCCCCGGCTGTGGCATTATCTGTCCAGCTAGTGGAGCCCGATGCTGGTGTTAAAAATACGGGGGACCCCTACTCTTTTTGTCCCCCGTATTTTTGGCACCAGCACCAGGTGCAGAGCCCGGTGCTGGTTTTAAAAATACGGGGGATCCGCTGTTAATTTTTCCCCCGAATTTTTAAAACCAGGACCAGCTCGAAGAGCCCGAGGCTGGTTATGCTTTGGAGGGGGGACCCCACGCCATTTTTTTTCCGGGTTTTTCCCATTTTTTCCCGTTTTTTTAAATCGCGGCAAAATCCGGCAAATCGGCCGTTTTTCGCCTGCGGGACTGTCGAATCCGTTTTTCATTGAATATGGTGAATTCCGGCAGCCACCTGCCGGAATTCACCTGTCGAACTGTGTTGAATTAAAAAACGGCGATAATTTGCCGCGATTCGCCGTGAATTGCATATACCCCTTATAGTCTTGAAACGATATTAAATTCACCTGCACGCCAGTATCAAGCTTAAAGGGAATGACAATCTGTTAAAGGGACACAGTTAAAGGGACAATCCATTCTTTCTTATCTGCACTGCAAAGTTCAATGCAATCCACAAAGAATTCCTCTGTTTGTTTAACAGCATGCACATTGGTTGTTTCACTTTTCATTTTACAGCATTTGGCAAAGTGATTAAGTCTACCACATTTCATGCAGGTTTTACCATAAGCCGGGCACATTTTAGGATTGTGAGCATTTCCACATCTACTACACATTTCCTTATTAGACTGTGGCTTAGACTGCTTCATTCTTGAGAATGGAGGTTTGCTTGGCTCTATTTTCTGCACTACATAGACAGCACCATCAGCATCCTTGTGTAGCTTTTTGGCTTGAAATCTAGTTATTTCTGCAGATCTACACATAGTCACTGCCTTGTCTAGTGTTGGGTCTTGCTCTCTCAGCAGTCTCTCTCTGAGTCCATTATCAGGTATTCCACAGACAATACAATCTCTAATCAGTGAATCCTTTAAATCACCAAACTCACAGGTTTTACTGAGTGATTGCAGGTCTGTAACATACTGATCAAATCCATCTACAGACTTCTGATCACATGTGAAAAACTTATATCTTTCATATGTCACATTTTTCCTTGGCACAAAGTAATCTTCAAACTTTTGCATTATAAAAGATAGCACCATATTCTGCCCCTCAGCAAATTGAAAACTATTATAAATGTCCAGCACATCCTCTCCTATTACATGGAGGAAAATGGATGCCTTAGTTTTGTCAGCCTCTATATCAGCTCCACATGCCGCAAGATATATATTAAACCTTTGCTTAAATCTTTTCCAGTTTTCAGACAAGTTACCAGACATCAGCATGCCGGTTGGAGGAGCTAGTTTATCCATGGTTACTCACTGTTTGAAGAGAGGAGCACACGGCAGGCTTTGCAGACACTGAGTATCACAGCCTTACAGACTTCTGCAAGATTCTTTCACACCCTGAGAGCACTAGCAGTCCAAGTTAAACTTCTTCTGACACCATGTTTTGTTCATATGTTTGTAAATACAGTCATAAGGACACAGAGACATGTGAGTTCACTGCTGTGCAGTTTTATTCCATCAGCAACTCCAGGCACACTGGACCACCCACTTCTCAGCATCCCCCTGGTCCCAGGGACCATCACTGAAGATTCAGGCTTACACATATTAGTAAGGGAGTGTCTACAAATATTAAGCATACTAATACACTAACATCACACTTAGCTTAGTCATCCAGCTACCTTGGTGCAACCTTTTGGCCTAAACTGGATGAAAACAATATTGTGCGCTGTGAGGTGGTCAAAATTGACTGGAAATGAGTGGAAATTAATCTTATTGAAGTTAATAATACTGTAAGAACAAAAACAGGCCAAAATTCTGTGATTTAAGCTGTTTTTATGATTTTTGTAAAAAACATACAGATCCAAAACCAAATACAGATCCAAAATACGAAGAAGATACAGTAACAGTTCCAAAACCAAAATCCACATTGTACATACCCCACACTTGTAACAACCTGCCCTCCTCCATAAGATATTAGATTCGGAGTCAGGTGATGGGCCAAAGTCTGTGATGTCCGTGTGTACCACTACATCACATATGTTACGTTCCTTGATGAAATAAGCCTGCGGACACTTACTCCTAAGACAATGAAGGTCATTATCAGTGGTGACTATTGGCCACAATGCTCTCGTGGCCCTCTGTATAACCGGGCTAGCCAAATGAAACTGCAATTTCCAAGGCAGGGAGTTTTGTAGGTGTTTAATTTTAGGACATACCAGTTGTTCTCTCTGAATCAACAATGCCTCTGATTTCTATTTCTTTAAAGTGTTCAAATCATTTGCCCTGGTAACAAACTTGTCAACTATTTTGTTCTGTTCAACTGTGGTAGTTTCTGAATCACTCAAAATACGGGCCACTTGCAGCATCTGTGATTTTGGTAAGCCCAGTTTAAGCGGTCTATGATGATGATGATGATGATGATGACGACTAGATGCTAAAAGGGTGTTGCAGTCCATCTCTTTGGTGTATATTCCAGTGTGAATCCTTCCTTTGCTGATGGATAGTTGGAGAACAAATAATAATTTGTGGACTCACTATATTGGTATGTTAGTTTGATAGGGGATGCTCTGGCATTGACTTCATTGATCAACGAGATAAGTAGCCTCTGACTCCCTGTCCAAAACAGAAATAAATCATCTACAGTATAAATCTTGTGTATGTCGGAATATACTGTGCGTATAGTTGATTACTGAAGAACATGTTTCCTCCTTTTACATATATGTTACATTACTGGCCATGACGTAGAAACAGCCACCATTATACATAAAGTAATTCCGTTCAAGAGTTAGTTGTAATAACTCCATAAAGAAGTCCAAATCACTGATTGCTCTTCAAGCAAACTCCTCATAGCTAACAAGCCTTCCCAGTGGGGAATTGATGTGTAGAGGCAGTAGCGGATTTTGCCACGGGCAAGCAGGACTTTTGCCCGGGGCGCCGCCTTCCGGAGGGCACCGGCGCCATCCGGAGGGCGTCGCACCATGGCAAGATCCGCTGCTGCTGTGGTGCCCCCCCCCCCCCGCGCTGCCGTGGCCCGCTGTCCGTTCCGTTGTGAAGGGAAACTAGACGCTACGCGTCTAGTTTCCCTTCGTGGGCTGCCCGCTGTGAAGGGAAACTAGACGCTACGCGTCTAATTTCCCTTCCTGGAGAGGACCTTCACTGTAATGATGTGCGGTGCGCGTTGACGTCATCGCGCACCGCACAGCAAAGGTCCTCTCCACGAAGGGAACTAGACGCTTAGCGTCTAGTTTACCTTCGTGGAGAGGACCTTTGCTGTGCGGTGCGCAATGTCGTCATCGCGCACAGCACATCCTACAGCAGTACAGGGGGCGTAACTGACCACGCCCCCTGTATGAAGCCACGCCCCCTGATGCCGCCCGGGGCGCCAGAAGCCCCGGAACCGGCCCTGTGTAGAGGCTACATATGGCCAAGGTACATAATATTGTACTAGGTGCTTCATCGCGCCCTATGGGCGCTCTTCACACCGTTGCAAGGGGCTACGCCCCCTTAACCCTTGCATGCCTTTCTGGGGGTCATTATTTGTATTATATGGAGTATTACCTGCATTCCTTTGTTAGTGGTAAATATTGCACAATGAAAGGGAGTGCGATGGTGAAGGAGGCGCAGCCCCTTGCGATGGCGTGAACAGCACCTGCAGGGCACGATGTACAGAATGTAGCAGGGGCGGGGGGGGACTGCGGATGGGGGAGGGTGTCTGTAGATGCTGTGGGTGGAGGGGGGGCAGAAGCGGGACGGCCCGGATGGGGAAGGGTCGGGAGGAGCTGCGGGTGGGGGAGGGGTGGGTGCAGGGGTGCCGTGGGTGGGGGAGGGAGGGACCGCAGATGGAGGAGGGTGTCTGCAGATGCTGCGGGTGGAGAGGGGGCAGGTTTGGGGGGAGACATATTTGGGGGGTGGATGGAGGAGGGTGTCTGCAGATGCTGCGGGTGGAGGGGGGGCAGGTGTGGGGGGAGACATATATGGGGGATGGATGGTGGAGGGGGTCTGGAGGTGCTGTGGGTGGTGGAGGGGCGGGGGAGTGGGAGCCGCGGGTGGTGGAGGGGGTCTGGAGGCACAGCATGTGGGGGAGGGGTGGGGTGCCGCATGTGGTGGAGGGGAAGGTGCGGAGGTGTGGTGCATTGAGGAGGGGTCTGGAGGTGCTGCAGGTACTGTACCTGCCAAAAAGGTAGTTGAGGGTATGCAGTAACAGGGTCAGGACAGGGGTGATAGGGTCAGAACAGGGGTGAAGGGTCCAGGACAGAGGTGACATGGTCAGAACAAGGATGATGGGGCCAGGACAGGTGTGACTGGGCAAGGACAGGGATGACGGGGCCAGGACAGAAATGACAGGGACGGTATAGGGGTGACAGGGCCAAGGTAGGGGCGACAGGACCAGGACAGGGGTGACATGGCCAGGATAAGGGTGACAGGGCAAGCACAGGGGTGACAGAGCAAGCACAGGGGTGACAGGGCCAGGATAGGGGTGACAGGGCCAGGATAAGGGTGACAGGGCCAGGATAAGGGTGACAGGGCCAGGATAAGGGTGACAGGGCAGGCACAGAGTTGACAGGGCAAGCACAGGGGTGACAAGGCCAGGATAGGGGTGACAGGGCCAGGATAGGGGTGACAGGGCCAGGATAATGGTGAAAGGGCCAGGATAAAGGTGACAGGGCAAGGCCAGGGGTGACACGGCAAGGCCAGGTGTGACAGGGACATAACAGAACACAGGGCACGGGAGAGATTGGTATTAGGGACAGAACAGTGGTGACAGACAGATGTGTCTTACTGGAGTTACTGCTGCTGGCTGCTGCTGTTCCACTCCAACCTGTTGGGATCTGCTGCTGGTGGAGACTTGGCATGGCTGACTGTCTCAGGCTGGAGTCCTGCTTCCTCTGCCCGCCCGCCTGCATCCCTCCGCCCACTCCTCAGGCACACACCGCGGATCTCGCGCTGCTGCCGGGCACTGTGGTAAGGAGAGACTGGGAGTGACTGGCTAGCCCCCAGGAGACGCTGCGGCTGGAGGGAGGAGGGGCTCATGGCATGCACGCGGCGCGGACCTCGCGGCTGCCGGGCACTGTGGTAATTGGAGACTGGGAGTGACTGGTTAGCCCCCAGTAGACGCTACGGCTGGAGGGAGGAGGGGGTCAGAGCCTGCAAGCAGCGCGGACTTCTGCAGGGCTGCCCGCCGGCTAAAGTGTGTGAAGGAGCTGGGTGCACCTCACTGCGGGCGGCAGCGCTGCAGCTAGCGGTGGGGTTGCCGGGGCTGGAGATAAGAGAGGCAATTCGGAACCTGCACAGCGGCAGGTGCCCCACAAAACTGCAGCTAAGAAGCGTGGAGTGTGCCAGAAAGTGATGCTCCTCCGCGTCAGAGAGCCCCTGCTGAGTATGCTGATGTGGGTGGTCAAGCACACAGTGAGCCGGTGCCCGTCTGCCTGTACGTCATACCCCCTCACTCACCCCCATACCTACAACTGTTCCAATTTTTGCAGGGCAGTCCCATTTGTTTGGGTCTGTCCCGCTGTCCCACCCGCGGGCCGCTGTGTCCCGCGTGGGCGGCGGGGGGGGGGGGGGCAGTTGGGAAGCTCCTGTACTTGCTGCTCTGCTTAGCAGGGCAGCGGTGAATAGACGCATTGCGCATGCACACAGCGTCTATTTAGTGGAGACAGTGGGAGAGGGGGCATCAGGGGGTACGGATTAAAGGGGGGTCCGGCAGCAGAGCCGGATTAAGGGGGGGGGGGGGCAGGGGTCGCGTACCACGGGCCCCACAATTTTAGGGGGCCTCCCGGCTGGAGTAGCTCTGTCCAAGCTCTGAAGCTCCCCCGTCCTGCCAGCAACAGCAGCAGAATTGTGCTACAGTCAGCATACGCTGCTGCGTGTTGGCAGGTCTGTGGTGTTGCAGGGAGGCAGCAGCCTCTCTGTTTCTTCTGCCTGTGCGGGTGTGTAGGGGGGAGCGACCACCCACTCTGGATTTACCCATAGTTGAGGGGCCAAAATCCCCCCCCCCCCCCCAAAAAAAAAAAATCAATTCCCGTATTTTGCATAAGGGGGCGTGGTCACGGGTCCCACGATTAAGCCACGCCCCCGAACCAGCAGCAGGCACAGCAATGAGATAGGGCTCCCCTGTCTCAAGTGCCCTAGGCCCCCCTCACTGACGAAAAGGGGGCGTAGCTCATGATCGTGTATCCTCCGCGAAGCCACGTCCCCTTTCCCATTGAACACGCCCCTTTTTGCAGCATGTGTGTCCCTCCTTCTGCCTGAATAAAGCTGGGAGGTATGCTGCACCCCTGTCTGTCTGAAGAAAGTTGGGAGGTATGCACCCCTTCTGCTTCTATGGATTTGCCCAGATCTGTGACTCATTTGACTAACTCCGCCCAGTGTTGTGACTCCGCCCAGCGTTAGCAAATGAAGTACAAAGTCACAGATCTGGGCTAATATATAGGAGATTGGGCAGCATCTCCGGAATCTCTGCCAGGGTAAGTAATAAACTGGTGGTATGTCCCCCTCATTCTCCTACCCACCCGAACTAAGTTCTGATCAAAATGTTATCCCACTCCTACTTCTGCCACTAGTTACCTGCTATTGTGTTTTTTTTTTTTTCTTTTTCTCTCCATTGATCGCTTCCAACCCATGTGTTTTTCCTGTAATGTTTACCTCCACTGATTGCACACCTTTCCATTGTGCCCTACATGCAGGGTACATCATACTACTACATAAGCATCAGTTTTC
Source organism: Pseudophryne corroboree (assembly GCF_028390025.1). NCBI lineage: Eukaryota > Metazoa > Chordata > Amphibia > Anura > Myobatrachidae > Pseudophryne > Pseudophryne corroboree. The sequence goes on along the minus strand of NC_086449.1, from coordinate 768,112,584 downwards.
CCATATATGAACTTGGCCCTTGTATGGCTCACCTCCCACAGTGTAACCTTCAAAGTGCGCCCAACATGGCTGCCCCATATGGTACACTTGTGGATGGGTTGAAAAATACATGGACCTTGTGGTTTTGTTGGAACCCTACTCTAAACTGTAGGACTCTGAAATCACCCCCATTTTGTGTCATCTCTTCTAGGGGTAGACTATTCCACCCTGGGTAATCCTACGCTTAGCGCCCAAGACGGCTGCTGCACTTGGTACCTATAAGGGTGGAATACACAACCCTTGGAAGTTATTACCCAAAATGCCTACACCAATCCTGCGTTATGCTTTCTGTGGACTTAAGATTTTTCTTTTATGTCTGTGTTGCTTGTCTATTGTTGTATTACTCAAATCCTCTGTATCATGTGCACTGTTTTTGATGTCTGTAAAGCGCCTTGAGTCCTGTTGGAGAAAGAGCGCTATATAAATAAAAATTATTATTATTATTATTATTATCCTTTATATACCGCAGCTGTCGCATCATGGCCCTCATTCCGAGTTGTTCGCTCGCAAGCTGCTTTTAGCAGCTTTGCACACGCTAAGTCGCCGCCTACTGGGAGTGAATCTTAGCTTATCAAAATTGCGACCGACGGATTCGCAATATTGCGATTAGACCTCTCTTAGCAGTTTCTGAGTAGCTCCAGACTTACTCGGCATCTGCGATCAGTTCAGTGCTTGTCGTTCCTGGTTTGACGTCACAAGCACACCCAGCGTTCGTCCAGACACTCCTCCGTTTCTTCGGCCACTCCCGCGGTTTTCCCAGAAACGGTAGCGTTTTTTCGCACACTCCCATAAAACGGCCAGTTTCCGCCCAGAAACACCCACTTCCTGTCAATCACATTACGATCACCAGAACGATGAAAAAGCCGTGAGTAAAATACCTAACTGCATAGCAAATTTACTTGGCGCAGTCGCAGTGCGGACATTGCGCATGCGCAGTAAGCGGAAAATCGCTGCGATGCGAAGAAAAATACAGAGCGAACAACTCGGAATGACCACCCATATGAGGTTGCAAGATACTGTTGGGGAAAATAGAGATCGGTTGATATAAACAGTCCTTGGCTGAAATAATTGGACGGCCCGTTGGGATGCTGCAGGCTCTTATGTACTTTAGGCACTGTATAAATTATAAGGACTACTGGGAAATCTTGGCTCAAAGCCATTCTCAGCTATTCTGTGATGATTCCAGCTGTATTGGCTCTTGATTGGATAGTATCCAATTCTTTTTTAAATGCATTGGTTGGATCACCACTTAATTTACGGCATGTGTTTGTGTCACTCAGCTGTCTTTCATTGAGGGATTTGGAAACTATAGTGATATCATAGTGTGCCCAGAAGACATGGGCGGTGCAATTTAGTCCACAATCTGACCAATTACAAACTAGAAATTGAGAGACAGCTGAGTAACATTTAAAAAGTGTCAAAATAACCAACACCATTACAGGAGAGATGTTACTGCTTCCCACCAACACACTTATGGGTGTGAGTTCATTGGCAGGGACCTCACAGCCAGAGCCGGCCCTAACTAATATGATGCCCTAGGCAAGATTTTGGCTGGTGCCCCCTAGCAGCACCGCTAGTTCCGCCTCTGACCTTGCACCACTTTCCCGGCACCATCACCCCTCACCCATAGCAGTCCTTATTTTTGGTGTTTGCACCCCTATATTTTAAATAGGAATAGTTTAATGCCCCTTACACATATGAGACACATTATTAATGTCCTTATAAATATAATGCACCTTACAAATTGACCACCTTTATTAATGGCCTTTTACACTTAGTGCCCCCTACACTTTTGCTGCACATTATTAGTGCCCCTATACACATAATGACACACATAATGTCCCTTACACATATGCACATACAGTAGTACCCTTTTACACATATGCTGCACATTCTAAATGCCCTTATACACATAATGACATGCATAGTGCCCCTTACAAATATGTTGCACATTATTAATGCATTTTTACATGACACACATAATGCTCCTTACACATATTCCGAACACTACTGCACAACCAACCCACTCACATGCACACAGCAATCACACTGCCACTAACACTGTGACCTCTGCCTCTGCTTGGATACCAGTGGCAAACGCAGGATTTGCATGGGGGGGTTTCCAGAACTGGGCGGAGCCAATCACGGGGGTGGGGACTGAGGTGACCCAGCATATGCTGGGTCCGTAAAACTAGTGTGTGTGTGTGTGTATATATATATATATACATATATACACACACATATCTACACACATATATATATATATATATATATATACATACATACAGACACATACATATACACATATACATAGCATATTAAACATGCATACATATATATATATATATCTATCATGTGTGTGTGTGTTTATATGTATGTATGTATATACATGTGTATATATGTATGCCCATGGATATATTATTATTATTATTATTATCCTTTATTTATATGGCGCCACAAGGGTTCCGCAGCGCCCAATTACAGAGTACATGAATAATCAAACAGGAAAACAGCAACTTACAGTTGATGACAGTATAGGACAAGTACAGGGTAAATACACATAGTTACATCAGCAGATGACACTGGAATAAGTATCAGGTGGCCGAAGACTGCTGGAGTTGATGCAGTTGAAGATTATTAAAGTAAGAATGGATAAGCACATGAGGGAAATATATATATGTACTATAATTAAAATAAACTTTTATTGCTCTTAGAAGTGCCACCAGGAAGACAGCAGGCTGCAGAGGATGCTAGACAGCTATTAATAATACTCATGCAGCAAAAAAATAAATAAAAAAAAAAAACAGTTTTTTTTTTTTTTTTAGTGGAGGGGGCTTTCTGGGTGCTCGGAAACCCCCCCTGGGTGCGCCACTGGATACAGATGTATCCTCATAAATCTTGCCTCAATGCTAACGTCTGGCATCTTTTTCTAATGAAAATGCATCTTATTTGCATTGCTATGTGGCTAGGATGCACAAGCAGCTTCTACTGATTAAAATGATATGTGGCATGCCTATATACTGTGTGAGACTGTGGCTGTATCTGCATATGAAATGCTTCACACATAATATAGGCATGCCGCATATCATTTTAATCAGCAGAAGCTGCTGATGCCCCATGGCATATCAAATGCCCTAGGCAATTGCCTAGTTTGCCTATGCCTATGGCCGGCTCTGCTCACAGCAGAGGCGTATCTAGCACGGGGCGAGCAGGGCACGTGCCCTGGGCGCCATGGCAGCCCCAAAAGAGGGGGGCGCCACCGGCACCTGCCCGGCCGCTCGCCCCATGTGTCAGGGATTCCGCCGGCGCTGCCCGCGTCGCTTTTCCTGTCTCCCCGGTTGTTGTGCCTGTCACACTAGACAGGCAGCTACAGCCAGGAGCCTCCTCCTACTCCCCCTGCAAAGTGTATGTGATACCTCGGAGGTGCGCGCATGCGCGTGCGCGATCTCGGGGGGTGCGCGGCCTCAGAACAGTGCAGGTGAGCAGGGTAAGGTTTTTACTTTCCTGTCGGGAGAGTGGAGGGGAAGGGGGTGCCGGACAGTGTGTGTGTGTGTTAATTGTGTGTGTGTGTGTGTGGGACAGTGTGCGTGTGTGTTGTGTGTGGGACAGTGCATGTGTTTTAAGTGTGTGTGTGTGTGTGTGTGTGTGTGTGTGTGTGTGAGTGTGTTAATTGTGTGTGTGGGACAGTGTGAGTGTGTTAATTGTGTGTGGGTCAGTTTGAGTGTGTGTTAATTGTGTGTGTGTGGGACAGTGTGCGTGTGTGTTAATTGTGTGTGTGTGTGTGTTAATTGTGTGTGTGTGGGGGGGACAGTGTGCGTGTGTGTTAATTGTGTGTGTGTGTTAATTGTGTGTGTGTGTGTGTGTGTGTGTGTGTGTGTGTGTGTGTGTGTGGGACAGTGTGTGTGTGTGTGTAGGACAGTGCATGTGTTTTAATTTTGTGTGTGTGTGTGTGTGTGTGTGTGTGTGTGTGTGTGTGTGTGGGATAGTGTTAATTGTGTGTGTGGGACAGTGTGAGTGTGTTAATTGTGTGTGACAGTTTGAGTGCGTGTTAATTGTGTGTGTGGGACAGTGTGCGTGTGTGTTAATTGTGTGTGTGTGTGTTAATTGTGTGTGTGTGTGTGTGTGTGTGTGTGTGTGTGTGTATGTGGGACAGTGTGCGTGTGTGTGTGTGTGTTAATTGTGTGTGTGGGACAGTGTGCGTGTGTGTTAATTGTGTGTGTGGGACAGTGTGCGTGTGTGTAAATTGTGTGCGTGTGTGGCAGGGACGTGCAGTCAGGGGAGGCAGTGCCTCTCCTGTGATTAATTATTAAAATAATATAAAGAAGATACTTATAAGACACATATTCTGTGTCATAAGTATCTTCTTTAATTAATTCTAATAATTTTTCTACCTTAAATGTGTATGGGAGGCACTGATAGCAGTGCCCTCCATACAGAATGGAAACGGGAAAGAGCGAGGGGCGGGGCCAAGCACTGGGCTGTAAAAGCCCATTAAAACAAATGGGGAAAGCGGCACTGAAACAAGTGCCTCGCTGACAGGGACACCACCCCCATGTCAGCGAGGCACCTGTGATTGGACAGCGGATCCAGTGCTGGATCCGCTCGTCCAATCACCCACACGCGGCGCTGGAGGCGGCGGGTCCCCCGGCGGTGAGTGGAGTCTGCAGTGTGCACACCCCCCCCCCCCCCGTCCTCCGCCTCCGCTGACAGGAGCGGCGTTGTGCGGCTCTCCCCTGTGCGGCTCTCCCCTTCCTCCGCCGGCTCCGTCCTCCCGCTGACAGGAGCGGCGGTGTGCGGCTCTCCCCCTCCTCCGCCGGCTCCGTCCTCCCGGCGTGGCCCTGCAGTGTGTGCAGCTCTCCCCAGCAGCAGCAGGTTAGTATCTCTCTCTCTCTCTCTCTCTCTCTCCCTCTTTCTCTCTATCTCTCTCTCTCCTCCTGTGGATTGAAGTTTGTAAGTATAATTTTCATTTTTACAGGTGCCCCTTTTGGATTCTACTGGACAAGTGAACGTGACCGGCGTGGCATGGAGGTAAGTAATCTGTCTATCATTTTTACAGGTACCCCTATTGGATTCTACTGGACAGGTGGACGTGACCGGCGTGGGATATAGGTAAGTATGTGTGAGTGTGAAGGTGTGTTAATAAATAAATACTGTCACGGTGTGTGAGTTGTGTTTTTATTTGGGTATTTTTTCTGTTGTAGAACTACAGGTACCAGAGGGCCCGTTATTTCCCCACATGCTGGTACTTGAGGTTCTCCAAGTACCAGCAAGCGGGGGAGGCTTGCTGGGCCTTGTAGTCCCACAACAAAAAACAATATTCTTTTTTTCACACACATGGCTATCAGCCTCCCATCCACCACCCACGGATGGGGAGGACAGCCTCGGGCTTCACCCCTGGCCCTTGATTTAAGGGGTCCCCACTCCTCCAGGGAACCCCGGCCAGTGATGACTAGTTGGGAAGGGGTAATGCCACGGTCGCAGGGACCTACATAAATGTGTCCCCCGGCTGTGGCATTATGTCCCTGACTAGTGGAGCCCGGTGCTGGTTTTAAAAATACGGGTGACTCCTACATCTTTTGTCCCCCGTATTTTTTGGAACCAGGACTGGACGAATAGCCTGGTGCTGGTTGTCTAAATATGGGGAAACCCTGTCCAATTTTTTCCCAGTATTTAATCAACCAGGACCGGCTCAAAGAGCCCGAGGCTGGTTATAATTAGGAGGGGGGACCTCACGCATTTTTTTTTTCAATTTTTAACCCATTCAGACCCTTCTCCATTACGTTAATGGAAGCCCTGGACAACAAAATTGCATTCATGTCCTCCTCCCACTCCCTTCCCAGTCCCAAACACTAATTTTTCTTTTTTTCTATAAAAATGTACAATATATCACAAGTATGATGAGCAGGCAGGCAGCGGGCATTGGCGGCATCAGACTGAGATGCAAATTAGTGGCGGAGGGCTGGGTCAGTTGATGGTGGGCGAGTTTGTAAGCCATTGGTGGTGGCAGCGGGCAGCGGCTCAGAGGCAGTGGCGGGCATTGGCTCGGTGGCGGTAGAAGTCTTCGCCAGGATTCGGCGGACATTATGGCTGTAGTGCCTCACCGCACGCCACTGACCTCACTGCACGCCACTGGTGTGTGGGACAGTGTGAGTGTGTTTTAATTGTGTGTGTGTGGAACAGTGTCAGTGTGTGTAAATTGTTGCAGTCCAGTGTGTGTGTGGGGGAGAGGAAAGTATGATAATGTGTGTGTAGTCTGAGTGGGTGTGTGGGGGGATTGGGGGTGGCCAGTCTGTGTGTGTGTAATCTACAGTGTGTGTGTGAGGGATATGTATTAAACCATGGGCACTGAGATGCCCTTCTCACTCACCACCCGCGAGCCGGGCGGGTGGAAAGCCAGCAGCAGGGGCAGCATGCCGAATATCAGCAGCCGAGGGTGCGTGCTGTAAGGCATGTGCGGAGCCCAAAGCCGGAGATCGGCAGCATGCTGACCGGCAACAAGCGGCTTCTGCTTCCGCGTTCAACATGCTGCCGATCTCCGGCTTTGGGCTATGCAGGGTTCGGGGGATGGGTGTCCTCTGCCGGTGTACTGCAGCTCCGGGGGGTGCGGGCTCCGGAGGCTCTCAGCACTGTTGAATATCAGGCTGCCTTAAGTATGTACAGCCCGCACCCTCGGCTGCTGATATCCGGCATGCTGCTGCTGGCTGTCCCCCCGCTCGGCTCAGTCACACAGCTGTATGGTGAGAAGGGCATCTCAGTTCCAGAGGTTTAACACATATGCCTAAGTAAATGGCCTCTGCGGTAAATTATACTAATGCTTACCGTGGCAGTAACAGCGGGGAGGACGGCGCACATCGGGATCCTGCAGCAGGAGAGAAGAACCCCTTCGGAGTGCAGCAGACCACACTGAAAAGGGTGCATCCCCGGTGCGGTGCTCTGCATCCCGGGTGGTGCCGAAGATGTGGAGTGTCGGAGGTGGCAGAAGCGCCGCAGCTTGGGGTGAGAAACCGCTGCAGCTTTTCTGCTGCTAAACTCTGCAATTAGTCTATTAAATGGGTAGGCTTCCCCCACCACAGTGCCCCACAGGATTAGTTAATTAAGGGGGGAGGCACCCCTCACCACAGTGCCCCACATGCCTTGTTAATTTAGGGAGTAGGATCCCCTCACTCTATAATGTGAATTTTGGCTCATACCATGTGCTGTAATGTGAATTTTGGCTTATACTGTGTGCTATAATGTGAATTTCGGCTCATATCGTGTGCTGTAATATGAATTTCGGCTCATACCATGTGGAGTAATGTGAATTTTGGCTCATACCGTGTGCTATAATGTGAATTTTGGCTCATATCGTGTGCTATAATGTGAATTTCGGCTCATACCATGTGGGGTAATGTGAATTTCGGCTCATACTGTGTGCTATAATGTGAATTTCGGCTCATACCGTGTGGGGTAATGTGAATTTCGGCTCATACTGTGTGCCATAATGTGAATTTCGGCTCATACCGTGTGGGGTAATGTGAATTTCGGCTCATACTGTGTGCTATAATGTGAATTTCGGCTCATACCTTGTGGGGTAATGTGAATTTCGGCTCATACTGTGTGCTATAATGTGAATTTCGGCTCATACCGTGTGGGGTAATGTGAATTTTGTCTCATACCGTGTGCTATAGTGTGAAAGGGGCACCAGTACTAGATAGTATAAGGGGTCCTACTACACTGAAGGACACGCCCCTTTTGAGTGACCACGCCCCTTTTCCGGAGAGTGCACGCCGAAGGCGCGTGCATAATTGCTATCTGCACTCTTTCATTCCCCCTTCAAAAATTCAACTTCGACCACTGCACCTACATCTATACATACACACCCTGACATCTTTATATACAGTGACCCTGGTAGCGTCTACACTAGTGATGAGCGGGTTCGGTTCCTCGGAATCCGAACCCGCCCGAACTTCACCTTTTTTTTACACGGGTCCGAGCGACTCGGATCCTCCCGCCTTGCTCGGTTAACCCGAGCGCGCCCGAAGGTCATCATCCCGCTGTCGGATTCTCGCGAGACTCGGATTCTATATAAGGAGCCGCGCGTCGCCGCCATTTTCACACGTGCATTGAGATTGATAGGGAGAGGACGTGGCTGGCGTCCTCTCCGTAATAGAAAAGACTAAGTGACATTGTTATAATTGTGGGGAGGATTGGGGACGAGGAGCAGCTGTTAGGGAGTACAGTGCAGGGTTTTGATTATACCACCAGTGATTTTAATCCTTTGTTTCTCTGCCTGAAAAAAAACGCTCCACCATATCTGTGGCTGTGCTCACTCAGTGTGCTGCACTGCTGCATGATATATCTGTGCTGACTCTGAGTTCACTGCTCTGCTCAAACTGCCTAATTGTGGGGATTGGGGAGCAGTTATAGCAGGAGTACAGTGCACAGTTTTGCTGACAGTAACCACCAGTCCAGTATACGTTTGTCTGCCTGAAAAACACTGTGGTGTTTTTTTTTTTCTTTCTTCATGCTAGTTTGTTTAGCAGTCTGCTGACAGTGTCCACCAGGTCCGTTATACAGTATATTATATATATAAGCACTAAGCAGCAGTACGGTAGGCCACGGCTGTACCTACGTCTGTGTCGTCACTCGTCGTCCATAAGTATAAGTAATACTATACTATCCATCCATCTACATTGTATACCTGTGGTGGTTTTTTTATCTTTCTTCATACTAGTTTAGCAGTCTGCTGACAGTGTCCACCAGGTCCGTTATACAGTATATTATATATATAAGCACTAAGCAGCAGTACGGTAGGCCACGGCTGTACCTACCTCTGTGTCGTCACTCGATGTCCATAAGTATAAGTAACACTATACTATCCATCCATCTACATTGTATACATGTGGTGTTTTTTTTATCTTTCTTCATACTAGTTTAGCAGTCTGCTGACAGTGTCCACCAGGTCCGTTATACAGTATATTATATATATAAGCACTAAGCAGCAGTACGGTAGGCCACGGCTGTACCTACCTCTGTGTCGTCACTCGTCGTCCATAAGTATAAATAATACTATACTATCCATCCATCTACATTGTATACCTGTGGTGGCTTTTAGTTGTGCGCAAAATGTGGAGAACAAAAATGTGGAGGTTAAAAAAATAGGGAAAGATCAAGATCCACTTCCACCTCGTGCTGAAGCTGCTGCCACTAGTCATGGCCGAGACGATGAAATGCCATCAACGTCGTCTGCCAAGGCCGATGCCCAATGTCATAGTACAGAGCATGTAAAATCCAAAACACAAAAGATCAGTAAAAAAATTACCCAAAAATCAAAATTAAAAGCGTCTGAGGAGAAGCGTAAACTTGCCAATATGCCATTTACGACACGGAGTGGCAAGGAACGGCTGAGGCCCTGGCCTATGTTCATGGCTTGTGGTTCAGCTTCACATGAGGATGGAAGCACTCATCCTCTCGCTAGAAAAAAGAAAAGACTTGCGGCAAAAGCACAGCAAAGAACTGTGCGTTCTTCGAAATCCCAACGGAGAGTCCAATTGTGTCGGTTGCGATGCCTGACCTTCCCAACACTGGACGGGAAGAGCTTGCGCCTTCCACCATTTGCACGCCCCCTGCAAGTGTTGAAAGGAGCACCCGCAGTCCAGTTCCTGATAGTGAAATTGAAGATGTCAGTGTTGAAGTACACCACGATGAGGATATGGGTGTTGCTGGCGCTGGGGAGGAAATTGACAAGGAGGATTCTGATGGTGAGGTGGTTTGTTTAAGTCAGGCACCCGGGGAGACACCTGTTGTCCGTGGGAGGAATATGGCCATTGACATGCCTGGTGAAAATACCAAAAAAATCAGCTCTTCAGTATGGAAGTATTTCAACAGAAATGCGGACAACAGGTGTCAAGCCGTGTGTTGCCTTTGTCAAGCTGTAATAAGTAGGGGTAAGGACGTTAACCACCTCGGAACATCCTCCCTTATACGTCACCTGCAGCGCATTCATAATAAGTCAGTGACAAGTTCAAAAACTTTGGGCGACAGCGGAAGCAGTCCACTGACCAGTAAATCCCTTCCTCTTGTAACCAAGCTCGCGCAAACCACACCACCAACTCCCTCAGTGTCAATTTCCTCCTTACCCAGGAAAGCCAATAGTCCTGCAGGCCATGTCACTGGCAAGTCTGACGAGTCCTCTCCTGCCTGGGATTCCTCCGATGCATCCTTGAGTGTAATGCCTACTGCTGCTGGCGCTGCTGTTGTTGCTGCTGGGAGTCGATCGTCATCCCAGAGGGGAAGTCGGAAGACCACTTGTACTACTTCCAGTAAGCAATTGACTGTCCAACAGTCCTTTGCGAGGAAGATGAAATATCACAGCAGTCATCCTGCTGCAAAGCGGATAACTGAGGCCTTGACAACTATGTTGGTGTTAGACATGCGTCCGGTATCCGCCGTTAGTTCACAGGGAACTAGACAATTTCTTGAGGTAGTGTGCCCCCGTTACCAAATACCATCTAGGTTCCACTTCTCTAGGCAGGCGATACAGAAAATGTACACGGACGTCAGAAAAAGACTCACCAGTGTCCTAAAAAATGCAGTTGTACCCAATGTCCACTTAACCAGAGACATGTGGACAAGTGGAGCAGGGCAGACTCAGGACTACATGACTGTGACAGCCCACTGGGTAGATGTATTGCCTCCCGCTGCAAGAACAGCAGCGGCGGCACCAGTAGCAGCATCTCGCAAACGCCAACTCGTTCCTAGGCAGGCTACGCTTTGTATCACCGCTTTCCAGAATACGCACACAGCTGAAAACCTCTTACGGCAACTGAGGAAGATCATCGCAGAATGGCTTACCCCAATTGGACTCTCCTGGGGATTTGTGACATCGGACAACGCCAGCAATATTGTGCGTGCATTACATCTGGGCAAATTCCAGCACGTCCCATGTTTTGCACATACCTTGAATTTGGTGGTGCAGAATTATTTAAAAAACGACAGGGGCGTGCAAGAGATGCTGTCGGTGGCTAGAAGAATTGCGGGCCACTTTCGGCGTGCAGGCACCGCGTACAGAAGACTGGAGCACCACCAAAAAAACCTGAACCTGCCCTGCCATCATCTGAAGCAAGAGGTGGTAACGAGGTGGAATTCAACCCTCTATATGCTTCAGAGGATGGAGGAGCAGCAAAAGGCCATTCAAGCCTATACATCTGCCCACGATATAGGCAAAGGAGGTGGAATGCACCTGTCTCAAGCGCAGTGGAGAATGATTTCAACGTTGTGCAAGGTTCTGCTGCCCTTTGAACTTGCCACACGTGAAGTCAGTTCAGACACTACCAGCCTGAGTCAGGTCATTCCCCTCATCAGGCTTTTGCAGAAGAAGCTGGAGGCATTGAAGGAGGAGCTAAAACACAGCGATTCAGCTAGGCATGTGGGACTTGTGGATGGAGCCCTTCATTCGCTTAACCAGGATTCACGTGTGGTCAATCTGTTGAAATCAGAGCACTACATTTTGGCCACCGTGCTCGATCCTAGATTTAAAACCTACGTTGGATCTCTCTTTCTGGCAGACACAAGTCTGCAGGGGTTCAAAGAACTGCTGGTGAGAAAATTGTCAAGTCAAGCGGAACTCGACCTGTCAACATCTCCTCCTTCACATTCTCCCGCAACTGGGGGTGCGAGGAAAAGGCTACGAATTCCGAGCCCACCCGCTGGCGGTGATGCAGGGCAGTCTGGAGCGACTGCTGATGCTGACATCTGGTCCGCACTGAAGGACCTGCCAACGATTACTGACATGTCGTCTACTGTCACTGCATATGATTCTCTCACCATTGAAAGAATGGTGGAGGATTATATGAGTGACCGCATCCAAGTAGACACGTCAGACAGTCCGTACGTATACTGGCAGGGAAAAGAGGCAATTTGGAGGCCCTTGCACAAACTGGCTTTATTCTACCTAAGTTGCCCTCCCTCCAGTGTGTACTCTGAAAGAGTGTTTAGTGCCGCCGCTCACCTTGTCAGCAATCGGCGTACGAGGTTACTTCCAGAAAATGTGGAGAAGATGATGTTCATTAAAATGAATTATATTCAATTCCTCCATGGAGACATTCACCAGCAGCAATTGTCTCCAGAAAGTACACGGGGATCTGAGATGGTGGATTCCAGTGGGGACAAATTAATAATCTGTGAGGAGGGGGATGTACACAGTGAAAGGGGTGATGAATCGGACGATGATGATGAGGTGGACATCTTGCCTCTGTAGAGCCAGTTTGTGCAAGGAGAGATTGATTGCTTCTTTTTTGGTGGGGGCCCAAACCAACCAGTCATTTCAGTCACAGTCGTGTGGCAGACCCTGTCGCTGAAATGATGGGTTGGTTAAAGTGTGCATGTCCTGTTTATACAACATAAGGGTGGGTGGGAGGGCCCAAGGACAATTCCATCTTGCACCTCTTTTTTCTTTCATTTTTCTTTGCGTCATGTGCTGTTTGGGGAGTATTTTTTGGAAGGGCCATCCTGCCTGACACTGCAGTGCCACTCCTAGATGGGCCAGGTGTTTGTGTCGGCCACTAGGGTCGCTTAGCTTACTCACACAGCTACCTCATTGCGCCTCTTTTTTTTCTTCTTTGCGTCATGTGCTGTTTGGGGAGTATTTTTTGGAAGAGGCATCCTTTGTGACACTGCAGTGCCACTCCTAGATGGGTAAGGTGTTTGTGTCGGCCACTAGGGTCGCATAGCTTACTCACACAGCTACCTCATTGCGCCTCTTTTTTTTCTTCTTTGCATCATGTGCTGTTTGGGGAGTATTTTTTGGAAGGGCCATCCTGCGTGACACTGCAGTACCACTCCTAGATGGGCCAGGTGTTTGTGTCGGCCACTAGGGTCGCTTAGCTTACTCACACAGCTACCTCATTGCGCATCTTTTTATTCTTCTTTGCGTCATTTGCTGTTTGGGGAGTATTTTTTGGAAGGGCCATCCTGCGTGACACTGCAGTGCCACTCCTAGATGGGCCAGGTGTTAGTGTCGGCCACTAGGGTCGCTTAGCTTACTCACACAGCTACCTCATTGCGCCTCTTTTTTTTCTTTTTTGCGTCATGTGCTGTTTGGGGAGTATTTTTTGGAAGGGCCATCCTGCGTGACACTGCAGTGCCACTCCTAGATGGGCCAGGTGTTTGTGTCGGCCACTAGGGTCGCTTAGCTTACTCATACAGCTACCTCATTGCGCCTCTTTTTTTTCTTCTTTGCGTCATGTGCTGTTTGGGGAGTATTTTTTGGAAGGGCCATCCTGCGTGACACTGCAGTGCCACTCCTAGATGGGCCAGGTGTTTGTGTCGGCCACTAGGGTCGCTTAGCTTACTCACACAGCTACCTCATTGCGCATCTTTTTTTTCTTCTTTGCGTCGTTTGCTGTTTGGGGAGTATTTTTTGGAAGGGCCATCCTGCGTGACACTGCAGTGCCACTCCTAGATGGGCCAGGTGTTAGTGTCGGCCACTAGGGTCGCTTAGCTTACTCACACAGCTACCTCATTGCGCCTCTTTTTTTTCTTTTTTGCATCATGTGCTGTTTGGGGAGTATTTTTTGGAAGGGCCATCCTGTGTGACACTGCAGTGCCACTCATAGATGGGCCAGGTGTTTGTGTCGGCCACTAGGGTCGCTTAGCTTACTCATACAGCTACCTCATTGCGCCTCTTTTTTTTCTTCTTTGCGTCATGTGCTGTTTGGGGAGTATTTTTTGGAAGGGCCATCCTGCGTGACACTGCAGTGCCACTCCTAGATGGGCCAGGTGTTTGTGTCGGCCACTAGGGTCGCTTAGCTTACTCACACAGCTACCTCATTGCGCCTCTTTTTTTCTTTGCGTCATGTGCTGTTTGGGGAGTATTTTTTGGAAGGGCCATCCTGCGTGACACTGCAGTGCCACTCCTAGATGGGCCAGGTGTTTGTGTCGGCCACTAGGGTTGCTTAGCTTACTCACACAGCTACCTCATTGCGCATCTTTTTTTCTTTGCGTCATGTGCTGTTAGGGGAGTATTTTTTAGAAGGGACATCCTGCGTGACACTGCAGTGACACTCCTAGATGGGCCAGGTGTTTGTGTCGGCCACTAGGGTCGCTTAGCTTACTCACACAGCTACCTCATTGCGCCTCTTTTTTTCTTTGCGTCATGTGCTGTTTGGGGAGTGTTTTTTGGAAGGGCCATCTTGCCTGACACTGCAGTGCCACTCCTAGATGGGCCAGGTGTTTGTGTCGGCCCCTAGGGTCGCTTAGCTTACTCACACAGCTACCTCATTGCGCCTCTTTTTTTCTTTGCGTCATGTGCTGTTTGGGGAGTATTTTTTGGAAGGGCCATCCTGCCTGACACTGCAGTGCCACTCCTAGATGGGCCAGGTGTTTGTGTTGGCCACTTGGGTCGCTTAGCTTATGTCAGGAATCGGCGCCCTGCTACGTCTCACCTACCAGCGCGCTGGTGTGCGGGCCTCCGGAGGTCATGGCCCCAGTTGCGGCTGCATGTGTGTATGGACCGCAAGCGTCATCTTCCGCCTTGCTGAGTACCTCTGAGTCTGGTCCTATGTACATTCTGCTGTGTGCCGGCGTCCTGCCTGTGAGGTCGTTGCCATGACTCCTGCACTCAGCTGATCCGGGTGTGCAATCCAGCACTGTGTCTCCACCCAGAGTTCAGTGACCAATCACTGCAGAGCCACGGGTATAACTCCCAGTCCGTGGCTCACTCACATTGCCTCAGACAACGAGTCACATTCAGTGTGCCTTGTTCTCCGGACTCCTGTGTTCCTGTTTCCAGCGATTCCCCGTGGTTACCTCTTGTCATCTCATCTCACTACAGCTCTCCTGTTTTCTTCAGACTTCATCCACAGCCGGTTACCAGCTCATCAAGCCGTAAGAGACTCTCCTCAGGTGTTGCATTCCTTATTACCTGTGCACTGCTAATTGCATACCATCTGTGCATCTCTGCAAGTATACCATCTCATTGCATAGAGACTGTCTCCTGCTTGGGCCTAGTGTGGCCATAAAGACTTTGTTATACAGAGACTGTGTGTTTTTCAAGTTTTACCGGAGTTCTGTTTATTTCATTCACATTCAGCATCAAGTCACTTTATATTTCTGTTGCAAGAGACTTTTCAGTTGTTTTGGATTCAATTACCAATCACAGTTACTTTATTGCCTGGATTCAGTTTGTCATTCACTGCTATGCCATTTACTCTGTGATTCCTGTATAATAAACGTCAGCGCTTATGCGCCGGACTTTCATATTGCCTCCCCGCTTTGTACATTGCACCAACACTGACCCACTAGCATCCCCGCCGGGGACAGACAAACCCAGAGACCTGACAGCTTAGCCATCCAGCGACCTCGGTGCAAATTTTAAATTTTAGGACTAAAAATAATATTGTGAGGTGTGAGGTGTTCAGAATAGACTGAAAATGAGTGTAAATTATGGTTATTGAGGTTAATAATACTATGGGATCAAAATGACCCCCAAATTCAATGATTTAAGCTGTTTTTTAGGGTTTTTTGAAAAAAACACCCGAATCCAAAACACACCCGAATCCGACAAAAAAAATTCGGTGAGGTTTTGCCAAAACGCGTTCGAACCCAAAACACGGCCGCGGAACCGAACCCAAAACCAAAACACAAAACCCGAAAAATTTCCGGTGCACATCACTAGTCTACACATACTTTCCTTTTGTATTTTATTTTTATTTTTTTAGTTTCTTTTTTTTTGGGGGGGGGGGGTTTGGGGGGGGCGCCATTATTGATCTTGCCCTGGGCTCCAAAAACCCTAGCTACGCCTCTGCCTCACAGATGGCAGATGGATATGGCACCAGAAACCTACACGTTTCGTCAGTTAAAGTGCTACTTCTTCAGGGGTAATATCAAAAACACAAGTACACAAAAGATGAAGAGAATGTTTCACTTAATATTTCACAAGAGTATAATGTTCTCCCCAAAATCAGCTGTAGCTTCTAGCGCCATCCCAAAATGTGTCCCTCTGGCTGCAGTGATATCTTATACTTTTGCAAGAAAAGGGTGTTCGTTTTTTACATTTTAACTGTGTATACATATATTCCATATATTTCGTCAGGGTGCTGACAAAAATGCAACACAAAATATAGCATTGAAATGTTGGTAAATCATACCTGACTGCCTATTTATTATGAGCGCCATCGTCATGGAATCTATGGTATATGCAGTAAACCCATGTGTGTTTTTACAGAGGTCACAGACTTATCTAAGTTTGGATCTGTGGAGTGCAGTTTTGAACAGTTTTATACGTGTATAAACTATTGTAAATCTTCAGGTACACCTTTTTCTTTTTATACAATTGGAATTCTCCACTTTGGTGTTTATGATCTTTAATAGATTATGTAATCTTATGGGTTTATTGTGTATGGAATGTGTTTTTGACATTTGGATACATAATTGCCAACCGTATTTTTACAACATTATGGGGGTCATTCCGAGTTGATCGCACGTAGCAACTTTTTGCTGCTTGTGCGATCAACTAGACGCCGCCTATGGGGGAGTGTATTGTGTAAAAGAAGACTAGCCCTGCAGTTACTTACCCTGTGCGACGGATCCAGCGATGAAGGTCCTGGAATTGACGTCAGACATCCGCCCTCCAAACGCCTCGTCATGCCTGCGTTCGGATATCCATGCCCGGAAAAGGGTGAGTCAGAGCCGGCCCTAACCAATATGATGCCCTAGGCAAGATTTTGGCTGGTGCCCCCTAGCACCGCCGCTGGTTCCGCCTCTGACCTTGCACCTCTTTCCCAGCACCATCACCCCTCACCCATAGCAGTCCTTATTTTGGTGTTTGTACCCCCTATATTTTAAATAGGAACAGTTCGCACATTTGGCACACAGCCCAAAAAGGGGTGTGTTTTTTGCTGGCAAGGGGCATGGCCATAGAATAATAACCCCAATTCCAATTACACCACACAGTACTGCAACTTTATTCACATTTGATCATGCGATAGTGTCCATAATTCATATTACATCCCACAGTAGTATCACTTTACCTTATAAACGTTACTCCTCACAGTAGAGCCCCTTATTCCCATTACATCACCCTGAATTGCTCCTTATTCACATTACACCACACCCTATTGCTCTTTATTCACATTAGACGACACAGTAGTGCCCTTTCTATACGCAATGCCACATAGTAGAGCACCTTATACACATAATGCCACACAGTAATGCCCCTTACACATATGAGACACATTATTAATGTCCTTCTAAACATAATGTGCCTTACACATTATGACAACCTTTTGTTAATGCCCTTTTAGACAATGTCACTTACACATATGTGGCACATTAGTGCCTCTATACACATAATGACACACATAGTGCCCCCTACACATTTGCTGCACATTATTAGTGCCCCTATACACATAATGACACACATACAGTAGTACCCTGTTACACATATGCCGCACATTATTAATGCCCCTATACACATAATGACACACATACAGTAGTACCCTGTTACACATATGCACATATTCTGAACACTACTGCACAACCAACCCACTCACATGCACACAGCACTCACACTGCCACTAACACTGTGACCTCTGCCTCTGCTTGGATACAGATGTGTCCTCATAAATCTTGCCTCAATGCTAACGTTGGGCATATTATTTAATTAAAATGCATCTTATTTGCATTGCTATGTGGCTAGGATACACAATCAGCTTCTGCTGATTAATATGATATGCGGCATGCCTATATACTGTGTGAGACTGCGGCTGTATCTGCATATGAAATGCTACACAGAATATAGGCATGCCGCATATCATTTTAATCAGCAGAAGCTGCTGATGCCCCTAGGCTTATCAAATGCCCTAGGCAATTGCCTAGTTTGCCTATGCCTATGGCCGGCTCTGGGGTGAGTAGACGCCCCGATCTCCTCCCACCTGTCAATCTTCTTGCGATCCGCGCTGTAACCGCTTTCTTCGTTCCCGGCATCATTGCCTAGTGAGTACCGTTGCTGAGCAACGACGTGCCTGCGCATCGTGTCCACCGCACATGCGCAGAACTGACCCGTTCGCACCGCTGCGATGAACCGCAGTATGTGATCGGGTCGGAATAACCCCCAGTATCATTCTGATTATGATGTACATTTGTAACATCTCAATATTATACTTCAGAATAACGTTATAATAATATTTTGTGTGTTTAAAACTTTGATTATAGATGATTATTCAGACCTGATCGCTGCTGTTTTCGCACAGCTGGCGTTCAGGTCTGAACTGCGCATGCGCAGGCACCGCAGTGCGCAGGCGCATGCCAGAGATGCGATCGGCATCTCTGCCCAGCAATTGCCTCTGTCTGATTGACAGGAAGAGGCGTTCACTGGGCGGGAGGGCGGCGTTAGGCCGCCGTTTTGGAGGGCGCGGTCCGGGCAATGCAGGCGTGCCCGGACCATGTGGGGGATGGGCCACAGCAGCTGTGTGACGTTACATGCAGCCACTGTGTCCTGGAGAGTGACGGGTAGCTCCCTACCAGCGCGCAGGAGATGCGCTTTTAGGGAGCTACTCTTCAGGTACAAAAGCATCACCGCCGTGCGATGCTTTTGTACCTGTGCAGCAGGAGGAGGGCCAGACATGTGGGGCGGACTAGCCCTGTGCTGGGCGTCCCCCTGCATGTCAGGGTGGCTGATCGTAGCCATGCAAAATTTTGCACGGCTACGATCAGGTCTGAATTAGGCCCAGTAGTTAAAATAGTAAATACATTCACGTATGTACACATGCCTCCAATTATCCTATGCAGCCATATATTATGACTCTGATGGAGTGTTGTATATGTATAGGTGTTCTCTGATCCTATAAGGGAAATGGTTGACAAGTGGTCCCCACTAGTGATATTCCGATTATTCAAATCGACACCTTTACTATCGGTATGTATTGGAAATTGGGATATACTTGTATATAAAAACTAGATATTATGCCCATTAAAATGATGACAAAAAAATTGTCTATTCCTTTTATCCAGGATTTACCCTTAACAGTTGTCTGGGTTGGTAGTCGTCTACCCACCTTTTAATTTAGGTATGTATTATTGAGAATCCCCCATTTTTTACAATAAGTGTAAATAAAACAAAATCAAACCAAAATTGTGGGAATATGACAAGTTTGTCCATCCCCTTCCTATAAGCTTTCCCCTTTTGCCTAAGAATAATGGCATGCTGGTGGAGCTCATAGTCTCACCTCCAGTTATTGGTATGTACCCTAATATCTCCTTGTTCCTCCACCTCTAATAAATTGATAAAGCCCTTGACACCCACACACCAATTTCTTTTTTTAAGGATTTTACCCCTGAAGAAGTCCTGTGGAAAGGACGAAACGCTTAGGGCATCAGGTGATTGGACCCCCTGTCCACTTTGAGAACACCCACCATCGAGCTCACACCCTAGGGTGGTCGGTGGCATTCTATAACATATGTAACACTGGTTTCCTGAAAACATCTTTTTATGATATAAGATGAAACTTTTTATGTATCGTCTTTTATGTACCACCTTGTTTGAATGTCATGAATACATTTCAGATGTTATATTAATGAAAGGTTTTGGTGCCATGTTTTGGGTGTCTACTTTGGTGTGAGGGTATCTTTCAGGTTAAATACCCATTTGGTGGCCAAAAAGAATCCATCCAACAACAGTTGTAACTATACATTTTAGCATCGGCTCTCCCCCCTTTTTTTAAATAGGACCAGTGCGCACGCAAAAATATATAGGAGCGTGGCTTCAAGGGAAAGGGGTGTGGCCACAAAATAATATAAATTCACATTACGTTGCTCAGTAGTCTCCATTATTCAAATTACACTGCACAGTAGCGCCACTATACCAGGTACAGCCCATTTTACATATTACGGCAGGCAGAGTCCCCTTTTACACATTACGGCAGGTAGAGTCCCCTTTTACAGATTACGGTATATGCGTTGTGTGCAGTGCCAGATACATATACCTCCAGTGCCAGGTACACATATGCCCCCAGCACCAGGTACACATATATCCCCAGTGCCAGATACACATATGCCCTCAGTGCCAGATACACATATACCCCCAGTGGCAGGTAAACATATGGCCCCAGCAGTTTTGCTTACCGCCGCTGCTGAGACTGAGAGGGTCTGGTGTGTGGCATCAGGGAAGTATGTGTGGGGCCGACTCTGGCTGCTGGTGGTGGTCACATCTATGTGTGGGGCAAGGAGCGGGAGGGAGCGATCGCGGCCAGCCAATGTGAAGGAAAGGGACAGCTGCAGCGGTTCCACCACCAATTACATTGTGCTGCTACGGCTCCTGAGTCCCCCTCCCTCCTCCTCCTTCCCTGCCCTCGGAGCTGCTCCTCTCCGGCGGCAGCACACACACACAGGCGACTTGTAATCAGTCAGTTTGACTCATTACAATGCTACTGACTTTAGGCTGATAATGCGGGCAGTTGCGCTCTCGGGGCAACTGCGCTGTGTGCCAGGCACCACTGGCACACACGTAGTTAGGGCCCGGATATATATATATATATATATATATATATATATATTCTTTGTATACCAAAGCATGCCGAGTAGCTACTACTATGATTTGCTGACGGACACTCAGACACAGTAAACTACCAGTTCTTTAAGAGCATTTGCAAGGATGGTGGCTGGTTTCCTTCTGCTTTTTGGTTTTCCTGTCTCTCTACAGGTCACACATCAAACACGCTCTTTGCATCACTGTCGCTATTCCCAAGAAAACAGAGACATGTCTGCCTTAAGAAAGATGGGGGGGGTGGGGGAAACGCACCATGTATACATTGCACACTTGTGCTTACTGGGACTGTAGTGTATTATTTAGACAGGGCTGTTTCTATCTGCGGCAACCAGAAGGAGTTGTTTAACCTCTCAGGGAACAATGATAAAAGCCTTCGTCCATAGCCTTCTCTTAGGCAATGCCTTCTATAGATAGTGTTGCCTACCAGGTACAATCTCCGGAATGGAATGTGGTCAAACCTCCAAAAATGGCAGTTTTCTGACTTTTTGGCCAAATTTTTACTTTAGTACATCCCGCCCTCTTGCTTACTCATCTGATATGTCCGGAGACTCTACATATTCAGCATGACTTACAAACAATTAATAATGGGAATATGTCTCAAGCATAGGAGCGAGATATAGTTGAGAAGTTGCCCACAGCTTCTAGCTATCATTTATCTAGCACAGTCTATAAAAAGATAGTTACAAGGTGATTGGTTGCTATGAGTAATTTCTCAATTTTATCTCCTAAGGTTTGATGCATCCCCCCTAACTGCATTATCCAGTCATCACAAAACTCTGCAGGTTTTATTAATGACATGGGAGAGTTCTGTCTTTCAGTTTCTTTAACGAAGAATGTGAGTGTGATTAATTTACCATACGAGGGTTCCTCTCATTTCCTTCTGGAGATGCTGAACAGAACAGAAAATCTGTCACACGCATTACAGAGACCACAGTGAGAAGTTATCAGACGCCACACGTACAGCACAGGATATGAAGGTGACGCACCTCAGGATAAGCCTCTGTCTCTTGCTTGCCCAGGGTAAGTCGCTAAATACTGGCTGGTTTATTACAAGTCAGCTGCACTTGGCTTCACGCTCTTGGGAGTCCCCTGCACTACCGTGTTTTCTACATTACTAAGCTATTATTATCATTATTGGCATGGATTTAGTTTATATTGTCACTAAGTAATAATATATCCGCTTGATGCTTATGATAAATGGATTTTTCATCTTCCACCTTCCTGTATTGATACTATGCGTCATTCTGCAATTTTACTTAAAAGATAGTTTCATCTACCTGATGTCATTCCGTGTTTTCCAAACATGCCTTTATATCAGTGGTTCCCAAATGCGTTCCTCAAAGCACCCCGGCAGCAGGGCTGTAACTAGGTGTGTGCGGAGTGTTCTCGGCACATAGCGCTGCAGGGTAGGGGCCGCTGTTGGCAGCACTTGTCAATTATAAATTATCTAATTACTATCACTTGCAGCTCCCCCCTTTTTGAAGCCCAGCATCTCCTGACTGCCCCTGTCTCCTACCCCCATCCCTTTTGTCACTTATACTTATACAGCATTCATGGACTTGACAGCTCCTTGTTGTTCAGTCACACTGTCCTTTATTACATTTTGGGAGGCTGATGTGCCCGGGATTCAAACACGTTGCCTATGACATTGCAGTCAGACATGCTACACATTGAGCTATCTGCCCTTGCATAGAAAGTTAGAGAAATCCAAGCTGGAGAGTTCTAACAATTTGAAGTATACCTTGTACTTTGTGAAGGGGTGATCAGTGTTGCAGCTTGGGAGATCTATGTAGTGTGTGGCTGCAAGGGATTGGATGTGTGGCTGCACAGTGCATGGATCTGCTCAATTATATATATAAATATATATATATGTATTATACACACATACATATATATATATCTATATGTGTGTGACAAGAGGCATCATAGCATGGGCTTTCTGTGGGATCAATTTTGGCATGCGTCTTCCCCACGAAGCATGCGCATGGGGGAAGGGGCGCCAATTCTCTTTCTGGCACAGGGCACAAAAAAGACTAGTTACGGCTCTGCCCAACAGTCCAGATTAAAAGGATATACATGCTTAGGCGCAGGTGACTTAATCAGTGCCTCAGTCAGTCTGAGTATACCATCTATGCACAAGCAGGGATATCCCTTAAACCTGGACTGTTGGGGTGCCTTGAGGACCATATTTGGGAATCACTGCTTTATATAATTAGTCACAGCTTCTTATTCCTATTACCACACGAAGCTGCCCTCTGGCTTCAAGTGTATTCAGTGTATAGCCTAGAGTACACCTGTGTCTTTTCTAATGCAAAATACTGCATGATGATATAAAGAGGTGTCTGAAATGCATGGAATGTAACCAGACAGACTAAAAACCGATTGATTTGGTGAAAGATGCAGCCAATAAAGTCCCCTGTAGTGGACAGAGCTAAAGTACCAACCAACCAACCAACCAACCAACCAACCAACCAACCAACCAGCTCCTGTCATTTTTTAAACACAGTATACTGTATATATATATATATATATATAAAAGGAGAAAAGAAGGACTCTTGTGCTGGGGCACGCTTAATAAAGTTTTATGTAAAACTGTGAAAATTGTCTTTATTAATATGCATTAAAAAAATATGTTGCGGTAACCATCTCTTGAAACCAGTGTGAGAATGCCTCTTCCCTCATGTGCTTATCCTTTCTTACTTTAATAATCTTCAACTGTACCACATCCAGCAGTCTTCTGCCACCTGATACTTATTCCAGTGTCATCTGCTGATGTAGCTGTTTATTTACCCTGTACTTGTCCCAGTGCCGTAACTAGGCATTTTAGCGCTGTGTGCGAGAAACGACAGTGGCGCCCCCCCCCCCCCCCATGAAAGATTGGGGTAGTGCGCGCCTGAGGCGTGCAAAAAATTTCTAGGGGCGTGGCTTCACGGGGAAGGGGCGTGGCCACAAAATAGTAGCAATTCATACTACGGTGCACAGTAGTCTACATTATTCAAATTACGCTGCACAGTAGCGCCACTACACCAGGTAGAGCCCCTTTTATACATTACAGCAGACAGTGTCCCCCTTTTTACACATTGCGGCAGCCAGTCCCCCTTTTTACACATTGCGGCAGCCAGTCTCCCTTTTTACACATTGCGGCAGCCAGGACCCCTTCTTACACATTGCGGCAGCCAGGCCCCCTTTTTACACATTGTGGCAGCCAGGCCCCCTTTTTACACATTGTGGCAGATAGACCCTTTTTACACATTGCGGCAGATAGACCCTTTTTACACATTGCGGCAGCCAGTCCCCCTTTTTACACATTGCGGCAGATAGACCCTTTTTACACATTGCGGCAGCCAGTCCCCCTTTTTACACATTACAGCAGCCAATCTCCCCACATTGCGGCAGCCGGTCCTCCTTTTTACACATTGCGGCAGCCAGGACCCCTTTTTACACATTGCGGCAGCCAGGCCCCCTTTTTACACATTGCAGCAGCTAGTCCCATTTTTTACACATTGCGGCAGCCAGTCCCATTTTACACATTGCGGCAGCCAGTCCCATTTTACACATTGCGGCAGCCAGTCCCTCTTTTTACACATGGCAGCAGCCAGTCCCCCTTTTTACACATTGCAGCAGCCAGTCCCCCTTTTTACACATTGCAGCAGCCAGTCCCATTTTTTACACATTGCGGCAGCCAGTCCCATTTTACACATTGCGGCAGCCAGTCCCATTTTTTACACATTGCAGCAACCAGTCCCATTTTACACATTGCGGCAGCCAGTCCCATTTTACACATTGCGGCAGCCAGTCCCATTTTTTACACATAGCGGCAGCCAGTCCCATTTTTTACACATTGCGGCAGCCAGTCCCATTTTTTACACATTGCGGCAGCCAGTCCCATTTTTTACACATTGCGGCAGCCAGTCCCATTTTGCACATTGCGGCAGCCAGTCCCATTTTTTACACATTGCGGCAGCCAGTCCCATTTTACACATTGCGGCAGCCAGTCCCATTTTTTACACATAGCGGCAGCCAGTCCCATTTTACACATTGCGGCAGCCAGTCCCATTTTTTACACATTGCGGCAGCCAGTCCCATTTTTTACACATTGCGGCAGCCAGTCCCATTTTTTACACATTGCGGCAGCCAGTCCCATTTTTTACACATTGCGGCAGCCAGTCCCATTTTTTACACATTGCGGCAGCCAGTCCCATTTTGCACATTGCGGCAGCCAGTCCCATTTTTTACACATTGCGGCAGGCGGTGTCCGAGAGAGAGAGAGAGAGAGAGAGAGAGAGAGGGGGGGGGATATACTTACCTTCTCCCCGCTGACAGGCTCCTCGTGCAGCTCCCTCGGTGCAGGCAGTGAGGTGAGAAGAAGGAGGAGGGAGGGGGAGCAGGGAGCTGCAGCAGCGCTATGTTATTGGTAGTAAGCGCCGCTGCAGCATCCCCCTCTCCTTCCGTATTGGCTGCTGGGCAGCCAATACGGAAGGAGAGGGGGATGCTGCAGCGGCGCTTACTACCAATAACATAGCGCTGCTGCGGCTCCCTGCTCCCCCTCCCTCCTCCTTCTCCGCTGCCCGGCGGCGACGCTGATGTCTTCTATCTTCACAGCGCGGCGCGCGGCGCAGAGACTTAGAGGCGGCATGTAATGAGTCAATTTGACTCATTACATGCCGCTGGCCGTGCGCCCTCAGGGCAACTGCGCTGTGTGCCAAGCCCACTTGGCACACACGTAGTTACGGCCCTGACTTGTCCTATACTGTCATCAACTGTAAGTTGCTGTTTTCCTGTTTGATCATTTGTTTATGTACTCTGTAATTGGGCGCTGCGGAACCCTTGTGGCGCTATATAAATAA